>NC_056728.1:1309062085-1309362085 GCF_019279795.1 Protopterus annectens | reverse complement strand
GCCTTTCTCTGGGAAGTCTGTGATGCATGGGTCAAACTTAATATAGCCATAATACTTCAATGTCTGACTCAGGCGAATAAACTACAAAAACAAACAGCAAAAGCGTCTCAGGTGCACTATAAAAACAAACAGCAAAACCTCACATTACTTCAAAACAAATGCACATATTTAAAAACATTATTATTAAAAAATCATGTTAAACCAATAAACAAGATTTTTACTGTCCAGCAAGTTATGATACATTAACCTGATCATGGTTTACGAAAACTGCAAACTTCTCTGAAGCTGTGCAACCTCAGAGGATGACAAATTGTGAAGATGCATGAAGTGAAGACCCCTGTATTGGGGGGGGGGATGTTTGCCCCACCTTACTCAGGGCTTCTAAGTTAGCATTTTCTGGGAATTATTTTTGCTGATAAGGTCCACTCATATATCTAAACTCAGATCATAACATAATGTATATGTACTATTTATAATGCTTTATCAGGGTACAGAGCTAATTATAGGTGACCAATTTCAGGCCCAAACCAGGAGAGACATATATAAATCAAAAGTAATTTAAAAAACAGTGACAGCGAAATTATACAATGTTACAAAAACATAATGAAAAGCATTTTTACCGTTTCCTAAAAAATAACATTAATGTATCCAAGATATACATGTATATGAATATATATATATATATATATATATATATATATATATATATATATATAAACACATATATGTGTGTGTGTGTGTGTTTTTTCTAGGTGCTGACACTGCAGTGAATCATTAGGGAATGCTGCACTCCTGAGTGTGCCATCTTTTGAAGGAGACATTAAACAGAGGTCACATTTGCTAGAGTTTACAGCAACTCGCATGTATGTAAAAGATCCCAAGGCAGTTATCGAAAAGAATAGAGGATGTTACCAAGTGCCCTCCCCAAATTTCCCCTAGAATAAATACCACCTACGGTCTCCACTGAAAAAGAGGCCATTAACCTAGTGGGATTAACCCAGTTAACAAAATTATGGGTGTGTGTACACACACACACACAAACACACAAACATAGATATATATATCTATATATCTATATATATATATATATATATATATATATATATATACACATACATACATACATACACACATATACACACATGACATATATATATATATATATATATATATATATATGTGTGTGTGTGTGTGTGTGTGTGTGTGTGCGCGCGCGCGTGTCTACATCTATATAGCCATATCTACACATCTACATCTATATATATATACATATATATATATATATATATATATATATATATATATATATATATACACACACACACACACACACACACACACACAGGGACATATATAATAGGGTGAAGTGGAAAGTAAGATCATAAGGAGTTAAATATGGGAAAACGTATGTCATAAGATGCCATGTGTCAACTTAAGTTATGTATAGGATTTAGTTGATATTTCCAGAGGGGAAACAAATGCACTGACCTTGTTTGTGAAGATATAGTTTGAAATTGATTTAAGTGTTCAAGCTGAGGAGAGAAGTGATCCCCACAGTTTAAGTGCTAGAATACAGAAGCAATGATTTGCACACTGTTGCTTTGTTTTGGAAGCTTGTAGGACTATATCTCAGTATGTGCGAAATCTTAAGTTTGCATGAGGGGATTTTGTGGTGAGTTTTGAATCTAGGAAGGAGTATATTCCTGCCTGCAAACATTTAAATAACAAAGAATTTATGAACAGTTTTTTTTTTTTTTTTTTTTTTACAGGAAGCCAAATGGGTTTGGTAACTGAAGGCAATGATGCACTTGCCTAGTTGAGTTGGTAGAGTCTACACATTTTGTTTGAGATGGTGTGAAAGGTCGTAAAGTTTCTGTTAGATAGCAGCTATTAAGTACAGGTCGTGTTCTACCTGGAAGAAAAGGATTCCTTTGCCAGTGGTGGATCTGGAAGGAAGGGCTAAAGAATGTTCCCAAAAAATTAGTAATTCATTTTACATCCGGTTTTCTTGATGTCTTTGTGGAAGTCCAAGGTTTGGGAAGTCCAATCTTGGGTATTTGTATGAGATGGTTACTTCAAATGTATTGCTCAGGTCTTTAATCTGAGTTTGAGTTTCTGATGTGTTCCAAATAACACTGCGTTTGCTGTGGATGAGTTTAACCAAAAACTGCTCCTACAAATGCCCCTCTTTGCACTACTGCATGTCATGGAATCACATCATTGGGCTAGATGGCTGTATCCTGCCCCACATCTTCCATGTTCTACCTAACAAACATGAGAAATGCAAATTAAAGACATGAGACAAGGTAAGTATATAAACCCTAACATTGTAATACTAACAGGGCATCTAAAACCCAAAGTAGGTACAGGGTAAAGCTGAACACAGTATGGTGCAGGCATGAAAAGCTTTAATAAGCTGGGAAGAATGTAGTTTTTCCTTAAGAAAGAAAATGCAGGAGAACTGAACCAAGTTACAGTAAAGACATGTTGAATTAAAATATAATCAACTCTTTAAAAAGTAAAACTTGTACTTAGATAAAAAGACTGCACATTTGCTAGTGTGGGAACGCAGTGCAGTCTGAAAGTGAAACTAACTGCTTTGCACACATTACAGTGCATGAAGCCTAATGCTGCCAGATAATGCTACTCTAGGTCAAAGGATACTACCTTACTTAGGACTCCCCCTCCCTAGAAATTTGAACTGTGGAAATAAGAAAACATACACTACAATTCAAAGCTGAATCCTACAAAAAAACTCTCCCTGTGATTCATATAAACGGGGACAGACAGATTGTTAAACAATGGAGTATCAGAATTTTTCTACTAGAGCATGCAAAAAAGAGGCAGCTTTACCTGTAGGAATTTAGCAGATTTTGTTCTAATCTTGAACACTATAGTTTGATAGGGAAAACATATATTTAGATAAAATTAGTTTGAGTCTAGGTTTACTGAAAGAGTCAGCTGTCTGGTCACAGCATACATTTGGGTTCATATTATAAGCACGAAAACTGAATTGCGCAATGAGCATCACAGAGAGCAAATATCTGCAATATCAAAGGTATGATCGGATATCGCCATAGGGAATTCTTCCCTTTGCTTCAATGGAGTGCGATCTCGGAGTTGGTATATTTAAGTAGGGGGTGCAGTTAGTGACAGTATTTGTTTGTTGGCTTTGTTGTGTTTGGGATTCGATGTTTTGGGCTTTCACCCTTTACGTGTCGCTCAATACATGTTCGCGCGATTCAGTTTTCGTGCTTATAATATGAACCCCATACATTTTACATTTTTTATGCAATATTACTTCTGCTTGAATATTTTCTAAGTGAAGTGCTTTATCTTGTTTATTTCAACTAAACAGCTTAATTATTTAGTTTTAAATGTGTCTGGCCTGTGATTAAATTATTTATTAACTTAAGAGTACACACATAAATCTGCCATGCTAACCATGGTTTGTTATTAACTAATTGAAGAGTGAATGTTCAGAGCTAAATCCCATCATGCTAATATTTAAAGGCTAGCTTATGTTAAGGGTAAACAGTAAATAATGTTCTTGGTTTGCCAGAGATGTCTGGCTAGTGGCAGCATTACTGTGAATTACAGGAGAAGGTGCTGGTACTGGAGAGTTATCAATTACCCCTCACAAAAAATACTACATGTTTGTGTGCAATATAATTCTGGTCAAGTCTTAACTGCTGTTCTAAGTCTGTACTAGACGGCAGTGTCTCAGTCTAAGGTGAGTGAGAATCCTAGACAGCCAGGGATTATAGCTCTGATATGCAGCTGTGCAGTGAAAAACCTGTTTGCTGTCATGAGCTCCTTGTATATTACACAGTGAAAAACTTGTTTGCTGTTACGAGTTCCTTGTATATTAACTGGACTGCAATGATGTGGCCTGTGAGACTACACCTAGCTCATGAAGTGGTATATCAAGCATCCATTACAATGTGGCCTTTCAATGACATATAAAGTATTACACAGTGCTAATACCTTACTTACTGTGAGGGGTCTTCTGCAGACAGCAACAGCTCAGTGGAATACAAAACAATACAAAAACCTCATAGAGATGTACAATACTGCTTTGTAAAAATGTGCAGAGACAATAAATGACATCAGCACAAATGTCTGCAATAAACACTGGGCACAGCAATATTCCGGGGGGAGTGTCCTCTAAATGCAGTGGTCAGCTGGCATTCACCATGCAATAACAGAAGATGTCCAGTAGCAGTACATATGACATGCATTTACTTATCCATTACCAAAACTTTTCCTGTAGCAAATTACTATTTTTCAATGCAGCGATATGGCAGATGCAAGCACCATGAGAACAGAATAACAGACACACTGAAAAAGTCTCAAAGAGAGTTCAAACGGATCTGCAAGTTTTCAGGGTATGTTTGACTTGAGCAAATCATCCAGCAATAGAATAACTTTCACATAGTGGCAACCATCTGCCAAGTACAAGGCTTTCTGACTGACTGCATCCAGAATATCCATGTCCCAGCCAGAATATTTAGTGGCATTAAAAGCTACAGGAGAACAACCAAGTTAGGTGTTGGAGATTGCTGTCTTCCCAACTGGAGGAAACATCCTTGGTCAGACTGAGAAGCCTTACTGTCCCTGCCATGGACCTCAAACCCACCACCACATCCTGCTCTGCCCACAGTGGGGTAGGAAAGATAAGCTTATATCTTTCTTGTCTTAACTTGGGTAGTAGACCTGAACTTGTGAATAAAACTAAAAAGGTTTGCAGGAATCTTTCTCTCTAGATAAGAGAGGAATACATCCACTGTTACCTACCTCCTTCCACCTTGCTGTAAGCAGTACAGCTCGATTAATCTTGCATTCCTCCTCCTGGCAAGGAGCTCAATTTCCAGGATGCACCAAAACCATAAGGCCATCAGTATGCGGACAATGCTAATTCTCAGTTTCAGGAAAAGAGTTGTGACAATTTTCTCTTCTCCACATAAGTGAAATACCATTAGGAATGAGCCATAATCCAGGGCCCACAGTCTTACAAATACATATTTTCTCCCAAAAAGGGAATAAAAGTGCATCACCTTTCTTTTTTAGATACCACACCCTAGCCAGACACAGAAAGACTGGGTTCAGGTTTTACATCACTCTCCACTGCCTACTGCCCTCAGTTGAAGTAGATTCTTACATGCAGTTCTTAGGGGTTCTGCTTTTCTTATTTCAGAAAAGACACCAAACAAAAAGTACAGTTTTGTACCTACCATAAATGTAGATGTCCGATAGACATGCAACTGCAGTCATAACATGTGGGTTGTCCTGCCTCAGGCAGCCCTCGGTCGGCCGGATTCCAAAGTCTGGGTCCGACGTCGGCTGATGTCGCATTTCTCTCCGACGTCAGAGCGGCTGGAGTACATAAGCATCAGCCGACGCCATTTTCTTCAGTGTTTCTTGCCATAGATGCCAGGTGCCCTCCAAGGAAGGCTGTAATCAAATTGGAAGACAAAAACAGGATTCCAAACAATTAAATGAGCAATAAAACAAATACACCATAACAGATATCCCCAGCTAAGAGAAACAGGGATAGGAGTGGACCCTAGGCATAGAGGGGTATGGAGGGAGGGAAAATCCGACTGCAGTTGCATGTCTATCGGACATCTACATTTATGGTAGGTACAAAACTGTACTATGTCCTTCAAGAATGCAACTGCAGTCATAACATGTGGGTAGAATACCATAGCTTAGCTGGGGGAGGAGGAATGCTCTAGGAAAAAGATGGTGTGGCAATCAAACCCTGCAGGACTGCCAAGCAAAGCCTGCTCTGGATCTGGAGTATAAAGGGAGATTGTAGTGTTTGGAGAATGTATGCACGGAGCTCCATGTAGCAGCTTCTAGAATGTCCTTAGTAGGCACCCCTCTTAAGAATGCTGTAGAGGTGGCTGTAGCTCTGGTGGAATGTGGTCTGACATTGGCTGGAACAGCCTTTCCATGAAAGGAATAACAGAATCTGATGCAATGTCCAATCCATTTTGAAATAGTCTGTTTTGAAATTGCTTTTCCTTGGACTGCAGGGGCGTAAGCTACAAAAAGTTGTTCAGACTTCCTACTGGCCTTGGTTCTGTCCAGGTAGTATCAAAGTTGTCTGTGAATGTCCAAGGTATGCAACAGTCTTTCCCCCTTATTCTCAGGATTGGGGAAGAAAGCAGGCAGATAAATGGCTTGATTTAAAGAAACCCTAGATACCACCCTTTGGCATAAAAGTAGGGTTGGTCCTTAATGAAACCCTGTCTCTGTGAAAAATAATGAAGGGTGGTATTGCCATTAGGGCCTGTAGCTCCGAAACCCTTCTTGCTGAGGTAATTGCCAACAGGAAAGCTGTCTTCCATGAGAGAAATTGCAAGTCAACTGAAGCTGCTGGCTCAAATGGAGGTAGAGTCAGTTTTTCTAGGACAAAATTGAGGTCCCAGGCTGGCACTGGGGCCTTTCTTGGTGGCTTAATGTTCTTGATTCCCCTGAGGAATTGCCTTAGTAAAGGGTGTGAAAAAACAGGAGGATCAGTGTTGTATCCAGCTGAAACAGCAGATGCATGTATCTTTATGGAAGAATATGAGAGTCCGTTCTTAACATATCTGCCAAATATTCCAAGATGAGTGGGATGTTCAACAATGCAGCATGTCCCTTGCTGGTATTCCAATTGCTGAATCTTTTCCACTTTGCTAAGTAAACCTTTCTGGTGGATGGTCTTCGAGCCTCTGTTAGTATCCGCTGAACTTCCTTGGAGAGAGATAGGCTGAAGTTATTTATGGGATCTCCCAGGCTGTTAGCTGCAATGTCTGAAGATTTGGATGCACTGTTTCGAAATTGTGTTGAGTCAAAAGTAGAGGCCACTTGGGAAGGGCCCACCTCCTGGTGTGACATATGCTCCGCAGTAGTGGGTACCAGTGTTGTCTTGGCCAGTCCGGAGCTATTATGATTCCCTTGGGTCTCCCTGCTTTGATCTTTAGTAATACTGAGGTCATCAGTGGCAGAGGTGGGAATGCATAGATTGTTAGGGAGTTCCAGTTGAATGAGAGGGCATCTATTTTCCAAGCTTTTGGATGGTATGTCCTTGTGCAGAATTTTGGTAGAAGATGGTTGAGGTGAGAGGCAAATAGGTCCACTTCTGGCTTGCCCCATGTCGAAGTGAGTTGTGTGAAGGCCTTCGGATGTAACCTCCACTCGTGTGGATCTGTGAAATTCCTGCTTAGGCTGTCCGCCAACACATTGTCTTTTCCTGGAACAAACTGGGATTGTAACTGGATGTTTAGGCTCAGTGATTTCTCCCAAAGATGCATTGTCAGTCTGCAAAGGGGTAAGAGTGGGTGCCCCTTGCTTGTTTATGTACCACATCACAGTGGTGTTGTCTGTCCGTATCAGTAAATGGCCTTGCTGGAGTTGGTGTTGAAAGGCCTCGATGGCATGCATTACTGCCAGCATTTCCTTCTGGTTTATATGCAGATGTGTTTCCTCTGGAGACCATTGTCCTTGTATACACCTGCCTTCCATGTGCGCCCCCCATCCAAGGTCTGAGGCATCTGTGGTCATGGTCTGTGTTATCTGTGGTTTTTTGAATGACATACCTGTGTTTGCCTGGCTCACCGAGGCCCACCATAGGAATTCCTTTTGTAGGCATGGAATGAGCGGTATGATTGTCTCCAAGTTGTTGCTGTGTTGAGACCAAATGTTTTTTTAGGTACCATTGAAGCTTTCTCATGTGTAGTCTTGCTAATGGAACCAGGAGAATGCAGGATGCCATGTAACCCAGGGCCTGTAGGAATCTCCTTGCAGTCATCTGGGTGAGTTTTGCTAAACCTTTGAAGTAATGAGTTAACTTCTCTTGCTTGTCTTCTGTCAGGTAAGCCATCTGCGAGGCTGTGTCTAGTTTGGCTCCTAAGAAGATTATTTGCTGGGATGGCTGCAGTCTTGACTTTTGGAAGTTGACTGTGTATCCCAGAGCTTGAAGTAATCGTATGACATAATCCAGGTTTTTTGTCAACATCAATTTGTCGTCCGCTTGTATGAGACAGTCGTCCAGGTACGGGTAAATTTGTATCCCCTGGAGCCTGCAATGAGCAATTACTGAAGCCAGGCATTTTGTGAATACTCTGGGCAGTAGATAAGCCAAATGGCAATGCTGAGAATTGATAATGCTCTGGCCCTGCAAGAAATCTGAGGTATCTTCTGCAGCTGTGTCTGATAGGGACATGCAGGTATGCCTCCTTGAGGTCCAGAGTAATCAGCAAGACCCCTTGCCCAGCATGGGAAGGAGTTGCTGTAGAGTCAGCATTTTGAACTTTGGTACTATGAGAAAGGTGTTTAATGCGGACAAGTCCAGTATTGGTCTCCATTGAGATTCTTTTCTTGGAACAAGGAACAGTCTTGAGTAAAACCCCTGGTCTTGTTCTTGTTGTGGAACTCTTTCTATTGCTTTCATCCAAGCCAGCAGAGTGATTTGCTTGATAGCCTATGCCCTCTGGTTTTGTGGTAGGTTTGGCATGCCTTGTTTTCTTGGTAAGGTATGAAAATGAAACCTGTACCCTCGGTCTATAATGTCCAAAATCCATTTGTCCTTTGTCAGTCTGTGCCAATTTTCTGCAAACAGAGATAATTTCCCGCCCAAGGGAGCTTCTATTTGTTCCCTGGTAGGCGGTAGTAGAGGAAAGTCATTGAGATTGTGGTTGTGGGGCAGGAGAAACCCCTGCGTCACTTCTTTGGTTTCCTGGCTGCCATTGGTATCGAAGAATACAGGAGCTGACCGACCGGCACTTGCGAACTGCTTCTGCTTCGGGCACCGCGCGGCAAGAAAGACTGAAGAAAATGGCGTCGGCTGGTGCTTATGTACTCCAGCCGCTCTGACGTCAGAGAGAAATGCGACATCAGCCGACGTCGGACCCAGACTTTGGAATCCGGCCAACCGAGGGCTGCCTGAGGCAGGACAACCCACATGTTATGACTGCAGTTGCATTCTTGAAGGACATCTACCCAACCTGCCACAGAAGAATCCAGCATCATAACCCATTATAGATTCAGTGGCAGGAATAGAAACTCTGTTTTGAACAGTAGGGATCATTCCTCGCTACAAGGCAGGAAGAAAAACATCTGACACCTACAAGATATTTTAGTAAGATGGTAACTCTTAAATGGACTGGCATTGAAATATTGTGAAGAACAGTGGAACCAAAAAGAGGTCTGCATCTCTGGGTTCTTACGTTAGTTACAAAGAATGCACTTCTGCTCAGGCTTTCTCCAAAGGGTGAAAAGCCCAGCACTAAAATGCATCCAACTCCATTCCAATAAAGGAAAGCTGATGCACCAGAATAAAAATGGACTAGCCAGTGAAGTGGTATTCAAGGAAAATCCCCCGCCTAAGCTCAAGCAACCAAAGTTCAAATGGTAGCCTGGGCATAAAACTGATGGTAGTGTACTGAAGCACTGGCAGGGGAGGATGGGAGTGCCCATTCTTGTTTTGGGGGGGTAAGCAGGCATGCGCACATTGCACATGTCATGGTTGGGGTTCCCTGGATGAAGCCATGGAAAAAATGACATGTACTGCCTGAGGGTAGGCAGGGTGTCCAGCTAACACCGAGCTCTTGCAGACAGGATGGGCAGTCCAGTGCAGATGCCTACTGCACCTTCTATCCTTGGGGTGTTATCAGATGCTCACAGGGGCAGGAAGTAAAAATAGAAAATACTTTCATGGCGGCACTGTGATGATATCTCTGAATGCCTCAATCTCTTCATTGGCACTGTGTGTGTGTGTGTGTGTGTGTGTGTGTGTGTGTGTGTGTGTGTGTGTGTGTGTGTGTGTTTGTAATGGAGTAATTGATACTGGAAAGCTGGAAGTTACCTGCACACAGAAAAATTAATTGTGGAATATTTTGCTTTCATATGTAAGTTATTAAGTTCACAGGTAGTTACTAGATACAAAGTTGGCAAATGGAGACTATGGAAATCAAACTCTGTACTACAGGAAGCTACTCTAACAGCTCATAGCCTTAATCCTCTGCAATAACTGCCCAAATTTATTTATGAATTTGGAGAACAATATGGAAGATGAAACTGATTCTTGTGGTACACTTTTTGTAGGGGAACAACAGGGGATGTGTAGCGACTACTTGAACTTTCAAGTGCCTGTTAACTGGGAAGGACTTGAACCACTATACAGCCTAGGGACTGGTTCCAATATTTAACAGTGCCTTCAGTATTATGGCATAGTGAACTACATTCAATGTTTTTCTGAGGTCAAGCCTTTAGTTATGTTCTGCAGTATGTCATCAGCAAACTACGTAAACACCAGACATAGTGCTTCTATTTGCTAGGAAGTCATAATGGTGCCATGAGAAGACATTTTTACTTTAAATAATTTAGGCGAAAGCAGCTGAAGTTTTAAAGAACTTGTGCTCTCCTACAGGGTGTTGACTAGAAGTACCTTCCTGGCTTTACTTTTGGGACACAAGATATCAACTAACTTGTGAACAGTTGAGGACAATGTTTTTGCAAGGCTAACTAAACTACCATCAATTTTATGAGACCTGATCTGTTTGAATATGTTGGATCTATGTAGATTTACTTGGATACTGTTTACAAGGACTTTAACCAAGCTTCGGAGATGCAGTGTACATCTGAGTTGTAGAGCTGTACACGTGTTATAGTTTTTAATTGCATTCACAATATAAGCACTATGAATAATTTTATGCTGATAGAGGCAGACTACTGAAAGTCAAAAGAGGACAGAAGTACACTTTCCACAAAACCTGTAGCTGAGGGACCTACAGCATGGTGAATGTCACCTGACTGAAGTAAGACGTGGTAGTGATGGTAAAACCGAATGTGATGAAAATCAGGCTGATAATTTTTCTTGGACAGTAAAGAACAGCAGATGACATGATTAGCTGCTTATTGTTTAGGGAGTATATGCTGTACTTTAACTTGATGTGCAAGAAAGAGGAATTGGTTAAGATGGGAGAGAGAAGGCAAGGGGCAATCAGGTTTGTTTTTACTACAATTTTTACTGTGTATTGGCATGGGAAGAAATAAATTCATCTGGTAGCAGAAGGGACAGAATATGTGCTGATGAAAAACTAGTTGAAGTTATGGATGATAAATATTGGTGAGCACAGGGAAACTGTTACAGTGAGGTGCTCTTGAAAGAATGAAAAATACAGTTTTGTACCTACCATAAATGTAGATGTTCCAGTGTTCACCCTGCTGCAGTCATCACACTTGGGTTATCCTGTCGTCAGGCGGTCCCGCAGTCGGACGGAATTCCAAAGTCTTGGTCCGACATCGGTTGCTGTCGCCTCATCCTTGACGTCAGTGCGCCAGGGGTATATATATATTGCAACCAACGCCATTTTCTTTAGTTTTTCTTGCCCCAGATGTCAGGTGACCCCAAAAGGGTGATCAGAATTAGTGCCAAATGGTGTGAACACTGCACAAACACAAAATCCCTTCAGCTATAAGCAAATACATCAGTAAGGCATAGCAGAGATTTAGCCAGTAGATCAGAGGGGATGGAGGGAGGGTAACCTGGACTGCAGCAGGGTGAACACTCGAACATCTACATTTATGGTAGGTACAAAACTGTACTATGTTCATCGTGTTACCCTGCTGCAGTCATCACACTTGGGTTGAATCCCAAAGCTAAGGTAGGGGGAGGTATCATAGAGGGTTAGTGGAGGCAATAAGGCCCTGCAGAACTGCAGTGGCGAAGCCCGCCCTGGACTTAGAGTAAAGAGGTAAGTGACAGTGTTTGGTGAAGGTGTGTACAGAACTCCAAGTTGCAGCTTCTAAAATTTCCTTGGTAGGAACCCCCCTGAGAAAGGCTGTAGAGGTAGCTGTTGCCCTGGTAGAGTGGGATCTAATGGTAGCAGGAACTGGTTTCCCATGATGGGTATAACAGAACCGTATGCAATGACCTATCCATTTAGAAATGGTTTGCTTGGATATAGCCTTCCCTTGAGAAGCTGTAGCATAGGATACAAAGAGCTGGTCAGTTTTTCTGAAAGCCTTAGTTTTATCCAAGTAGTAACGAAGCTTGCCTGTGAATGTCTAAGGAATGCAGGAGTCTCTCACCTTTGTTCTGTGGATTGGGGAAGAAGGTGGGTAGGTGGATGGTTTGATTTAAAGCTACACTGGAAACTACCTTAGGCATAAAGGAAGGATTAGTTCGTAGAGAAACTCTGTCTTGATAAAAAATGAGGAAAAGGTTCCACTGCCATTAGCGCCTGTAGTTCTGAGACTCTCCTAGCTGAAGTTATTGCCAGGAGCAGGGCAGTCTTCCAAGATAGGAACTGAAGGTCTGCAGAGAAAGCTGGTTTAAAGGGAGGTAGTGTTAGTTTTTCCTTTTTTGCCCCTCTGAGGAACTGCCTTAGAAGAGGATTTGAAAATAAAGGTGGATTCATGTCGTAGTGAGCTGAAATAGCTGAAGCATGGATTTTAATTGAGGAAAAGGAAAGTCCTTTGTGCAACATCTCAGCTAAATACTGCAGAATGTGAGGCATGTGAGGCTGAGTTGTGTCTTGGCCTTTAGCTTGGTTCCAGCCACAAAACCTTTTCCATTTGTCTGAGTAAGCATTCCTGGTGCTTGGCCTCCTGGCTTCCAGACTAACATCCAGAACTGCTTGTGAAAGAGGAGCTGGTTGGATGTTTAGCAGATTTGCCATGCAGCCAGATTTAAAGTTTTGAGCTGGCTGTGAAGAATTTGTTTTGTTGCGTGAGCAAATGGGGTATTTGAGGCAATATCCATGGTGGGCCATGAGCCACATTCTTCAATAGCAGGTACCAGTGCTGGCGTGGCCAGTCTGGGGCTATGAGAATCAGTCGTGGTTTCTCCTTTTTGACCTTCAAAAGAACCTTTGTGAGGAGAGGTAATGGAGGAAAGGCATATGCTGTCAGGTTTTTCCAACTGAAGGAGAGAGCGTCCACTTTCCTAGCTTGATGGTGGAATGTCCTTGTACAAAATTTTGTCAGTTGGTAGTTTTGAGGACAGGCAAACAGGTCTATGTTTGGAAGGCCCCATTTCTGAGTTATCATTGTAAATATTTGTGGGTCTAGTTTCCACTCGTGGGGATCTTTGATGTTTCTGCTTAGATCGTCTGCCAATGTGTTCTTCTGTCCTGGCAGGAATTGAGCTTGTAACTGGACTTGGTAGGCCAGAGCTGTGTTCCATAAGATCATTGCTTGCCTGCAAAGAGGGTAGGAATGTGTGCCCCCTTGTTTGTTTATGTACCACATTACTGTGGTGTTGTCCGTCTTTATTGCAAGTTGTCCTGGATGTAGTAGATCCTTGAAGGCTGTCAGAGCTTTCTGTACAGCTAGCATCTCTTTTTGGTTTATGTGCAGTTTTCTTTGTTCTGCAGTCCATAGGCCTTGAATGCATTGTCCTGCCATGTGTGCCCCCCAAGCGTAGTCTGAAGCATCTGTTGTGATAGTTTGCCTGGTTGGGGGCAAGGTGAAAGGCTGATCCTTGTTGAGGTGACATGCCTGTGACCACCATAGAAATTCCTGTTGGAGGCAGGGAATGAGAGATATCATTGTGTCCAAGCTGTGGCTGTGTTGAGAGCATACGCTTTTTAGGTACCACTGTAATTTCCTCATATGCAGTTTTGCATATGGTATTATTAGTATGCAAGATGCCATGAAGCCCAAAGCCTGCAGAATTTTTCTTGCAGTTAATTGGGTCTTTGTTGCCATTGTCTTGAAATATTGAGTCAGTTGCAGTTGCTTGTCTGGTGTAAGATAAGCCTTCTGGGCCATTGTATCCAAGCTGGCACCCAGGAATGTCATTTTTTGTGAGGGTACTAGTTTTGACTTCTTTTCATTTATTGTGTACCCCAGGCAATTTAGTAGATGCTTCACAAAGGCCAGATGATGTAAGAGAATGTCTTTGCTTTCTGCTTGGATGAGGCAGTCGTCCAGGTATGGATATATTTGAATTCCTCTTTGTCTGCAGTATGCAATTACTGGTGCCAGGCATTTTGTGAAAACTCTGGGCACAGTAGATAAGCCAAAGGGCAGTACAGAGAATTGGTAATGAGTTGAACCTGCAATGAAATGGAGGTATCTTCTGCAACTTTGTCTGATAGGGACATGCAGGTATGCCTCCTTGAGGTCCAACGTTACTAGCCATGCTTCCTTGCCCAACATGGGAAGTAGCTGCTGTAGTGTTAGCATCTTGAATTTGGGTACTTGTAAGTGTTTAGAATTTAAAGGTCCAGAATTGGTCTCCAAGCATTGTCCTTTCTGGGTACTAGAAAGAGCCTTGAGTAAAATCCTTGGCCTTGCTCTCGAGTAGGTACCAGTTGAATGGCATTCATGTCCATGAGAGCTGTAATTTGTGTTTGTGCCTCTGCCCATTGATTTTGTGGCAGGTTTGGCATTCCTCTGAAAGTGGAATCTGTATCCTCGTAAAATTATGTTTAGGACCCATTTGCCCTTTGTGACCATGAGCCAGTAGTCTGCAAAAAGTGCGAGTTTTCCCCCCAAGGGGGCTGTCAAGAGAGTATTGCTTGGCCAGATGAGGTGCAAGTCATTGAGTTTGCCTTCTGATGGGTTGAGACCTGTCTTCTCCTCCCTTCTGTGTTGTAGTGCCCCATTGGCGAGGTTTATACTGGGCTTGCGGTTGTCCTCGGCCCCTTGGGCGCCTGTATTTACCCCTCTGTGGTCTGTCAGTGGCTGGAAAGGACCAATTTTTTGTTGGCCAGTTTCTGCTGAAGCGAGGGGGTTGTACTTGTAGGAAATCTTTGACTGTCTGCATTGATTTTGCCTCATCTTCCATTTTCTTTAAAACTTCTTCTGCTTTAACTCCAAAAAGAACATCCTGCTGTAAGGGAGCATCTAGTAGGTTTGCTTTAACATGATCAGGTAGAGTTTGTTCCTTTAACCAAGCATGCCTACGTATAACCGATCCAGTGACAGCTGCTCTGCAGGAGGCCTCCAAAGAATCAAACCCACATTGTAAGGTATGTTTGCCCACCTGCTCAGTGGCGTGGCAACAAATCCTGTATTTCTTTCAATTCAGATTGTTGGGGGAGGGTGGTTATCCTTTGCTTTAACTGAGAGATTAGAAATTGCTGATACTTAAGCATATGAAATTGACAATTTAGTGTCCTCATAGCTAATGTGGCTGAGGTGTAAACCTTTTTCCCCCACCTGTCTAGTGCTCTGGAATCCCTCTCAGAAGGTACTGGGTTTTTAGCCATAGAAGCCTTAGCCCCCTTGGGACTCTGGGAGATAGTCTCTGGGTCAGCTACTGGGCTTTTGTAAAGAAATTTGTGGGAATCAGGTACTCTGTAGTATCTGTCAGGCTTAGCCGGAGCAGGAGGAAGAGAGTCTGGGTTGAAACTGGATTCTACATAGACATCATCCACAATGTCCAAAACAGGTGGGATGGCTAGAGGTCTGTGTTGGGGGAGTAAAATAAACTCTCTGAGCCTTTTCTTGGAATCAGAGTAGTCCTGACCTTCCCAGTGAAAATGTTCCCTCATAGTGTGTAAAGTTTCCCCAAAAGAGTAGTCCTCAGGAGGAGAAGCTGAGGGAATAGAGTCCTCAGCATCAGAATCTTCATAAGGAGAGAAGGAATAGTATTGGTCCTCAGAGGAATCCGAAGAAATGGACAGTTGCTCAGAGGAAGCAGAATCTTCCTCTTGTCTAGGCCTTTTGTCAGGAGGGGGCTGTGAACCCTTGATAGAAATCAAATCTTCAGCCATTTTGAGCATCTGTTTCTTAGGCATAGGGCCTTGAACAGGAGACTGAAGTGCAGTCTTTTTAGATTTAGAAGGAGTCTTCGACTTAGAAAACGTTTGAATGGTGAGAGTCGTCGGTCTGAAAACGCCTTCAGAAACCGATGGCGTTTCTGCAGCACCGACGTCTTTAGAAGCTAAGTCGTCGGAAGGGCCTGAAGTTCCAGATCTGCGGTAGTCAGGGGCTGCATCGGAGCCTCACTGAGAACCAGAGACCGGATCAGCCGAGGCCTCGGAATCTGGCTTAGGCCTGGGATGTCGGTCCTTATCCCTGTGCTTTTTGTGCACGCCGGTAGTCGGTAGCTCCGACGGCATGTTGTAGTTAAGTTTTCTACCAAAATAGTGTTGTGCGAAATCAAATCGTCTTTTAATAGTACGCTTATTAAACCTAGCACAAAACCGACAAGAAGTGACGTCGTGATCAAGGCCTAGGCAAGGTATGCAGTAAGAATGAAAATCCTTATGAGGTATTTGCTTCCCACAAGAAATGCAATTGTTAACTTTTTCTGACATCGGTCTGAGACAAGAAAAGTTTCCCCAACGGGGTACTTAGCTTTATAGAAGACTTCGGTCTGAAATTCGAATTCGACAATCTCAGGAGTCGGCCGACCGGCATTTGCCAACTGCTTCTGCTTCTGCTTCGGGCATCGCGCGGCAAGAAAGACTGAAGAAAATGGCGTCGGTTGCAATATATATACCCCTAGCACCTGACATCATGAGAGGCGAACAGCAACCGACGCGGACCAAGACTTTGGAATTCCGGCCGACTGCGGGACCGCATGACGACAGGATAACCCAAGTGTGATGACTGCAGCAGGTTAACACGATGAACATCATAGGTGGCACAGGAGAATGAGTAATTAGTTTGAATAAGTACTTGAGAGGGAAGAGTGAGAGATGCTACAGCCAGCAGTATCTAAGTAGAAAGAAAATCAAGAGGTGAACAACTGGATTAGTATGGAAAGGACGAACAGTATAGGAGGATATAAAGCTACAAGAAAGTCAGAATAATCACAATGGATCTTCAGTTAAAGTTATGACTATTAGTTCAGTTTTACTGAAATGCTTACTTATTGCAACATAATAAAGCTTGGTGTGTAATGCAATGACATTGAATGTCAGAGAATCAGAGTTTAGCCAGGTTTGTTTGTAATGTGTGTGACTTTGATAAGGGACTGTTCATGGGTGTTTATAAACGCAATGAAGTGTGGAGTGGACGAGATAAGTAGGTGAGTAATGGAGTAAAATGCAACTCCACCCACACAAAGTGAGTGAAGTACAGTTGTACAAGCAACTGACAACAAAACAGAAGATATTCCAATGTGGAGACTCCTGCTACACATCAACCAGTGCATGTGCCTGAGCTAAAAAGTGGAGCACTACTGATGGTGAGGGACATAGGAAAGCAAAGACCTGTCCAGTAACCCGCTAGGACCACATCACAGTAGTTTGGTTTATGTAGCCATATGCAACTTATTTAAAGGCAGGTCAAACTTAAGTCTACTGCCAAGTAGATTAAGCAAAACCTGGTTACCCTTCTTACAAAAGAAGACAGTCATCTGCAAAAAAGCAGCATACACTCTGAAGCTTTACACCAAGCATGACTGCACTGTGCTCAGTTCAGAAACAAATAAGCCAGTAGCCACAAGCCTTCAAAGTAGGCAAAGTGGCCAGAACATGAAAAAGTGCTGTGGGGTTAGAATCACAGTAGGCTATAAGGGGGTAGATTTCCACTTATTGCATTTACAACACAATGAAATCACAACTATCTTCTGAACACAGTAGTGTTAGGGACACAGAACAAAGTAGTGCACAATGTATCAGCAGTTACTACAAGGACTTTGACACAGATATTATCCTCAATGTCAGGCACAGTGTCCACTGTATCTATGGCCTTATTCAAGAGGTCTTGCTGAAAGACAGTATGTATGTCAGGTAGTTAAGCTTCCTGAAAAGATGGCATGAAACACTACTTCCCAAGCTGTTTGGAACTTTTGACTCTGAGGGGCATGGCCAAGATAAGCACTGAGTAACAGCACTTTCGCTCTGCTCTGTCCTTACATAATATTTACGACAGGATTTTTCTGAGTATATCTATCCTAATTTTTTTATATATATTTGGATTCTAATAATAATTCTTTAGGATAGTATATAAAAATGTTTGCAATTTTTTATTTTTTCCTGTCAAAAAGTATTAGAGAAAATATCTGGACTACAGGATGAGCTATTCCAAATTTACACTTCAAGAAACAACTATTAAGAAGGAACTTCAGTCACTATTGACTAACATTCAAGAACTGACAGCAAAGATTGATAGAATGGATTTGAGACTGGATAATTTCAAAGAAAAATGTTCCCAGCAAATGGAAATATTACACGAAGACCTTAAACAGCAAAGGAGACATATTACTGGTATAGAGACTTCACTAAATGATATGGACACTAGAATCCAGGAAGGTGAGCACAATATAGACTTTCTTTTAAAGCAAAATACTCTTTTACAAACAAAAACTGATGATCAAGAAAAGATCAAGAAGAAATAATATCAGACTTTTTGGTTTGCCTGAATGTTGAAGAAGGTAATATGGAAAAATTCTTAACATCCTGGCTTCCTGATGTATTACAGCTTCCTGAAGCTCTCTCATATGGGATAGAAAGAGCACACAGGTCCTTGGCTACTGCAAAAAAAAAAAAAAAAAAAAAAAAAAAAGGTAAATCTAATTCTACTAAATCTGTTATAGTAAAGTTTTTATCTTCTCATGACAAGGAAATAGTGTTAAAGACTGTTTGGGCTAAATCTCCTATCAAATATAAAGAAAATATCATACACTTTGATAATGATTACTCATCTTCTGTAATTGCCAAAAGAAAGCTTTTTTGCCAATGCTAAAAGAGCTAAAGAAAGCCCACATAAAGACACACCTATTATTTCCTGCCAGATTAAGAATATTTCTTCAAGATGGTCCAAAAATATTTGATGACATAGACTCTGCCATTACCCTTATCAAAACAAGAAAACTGCTTGATAAAATAGAGGATATGGAGTAGGCAAATGCCATCCTTAAAAGAAATGCTGATAATTCCTGGAAGACCTCTGAACATAAAAAGAAGCTCAAAAATAAGTGACTTATTAAGCTATTTTACTATGGCTTTTTCTTACCAAAGTCTTAAAAACTAAACCAGACGTTGGGGAAGTGGAAATGGTTCAACGGGTGAGTCTTTGCTGTTTAAAAGTTTTTTTTATGGTACATAGTTGTTTTAATGGTTTTTTATAGTTTATTATTAACTTTAGTTTGTATATTTCAATTTCTATAACACGTAAAAGCTATTTCTTTATTCATTTATTTATTATCTTTATACAGTGGTTGCTGTCTTGTTATAATAAATGCTCTGTATGTTTGGGACTGAAATTTATGGTATTTTGGGGAACTATAGTCGATACGGAGACTTATAAATGAGAAAGAGAGTCTTTATTACAAGAGAATGTTTCCTTTGTTTTTAACTGTTTGCTATTTTATTTCCCTGCCTCTCTGTGACGAGAGACTCTTCACTGACATTGTTGCCATATTGTTACTTAAATTATGTTTCCCATCTCCTGTTCTCCTGTTGGAATGTGATGTTATTTCTGGTAATAGACATATGAAAAGTTTATTTTTCTCCCTTTCAGTGACCTGAAGGTTTTGAAGTAATTCATTTGATACTTATTTTAGAAATGTAAATATTTAGAGAGGGTTTATTTCTTTTGTTTTTCTTACTACTTTCCTTTTTGCTGTTGGTTGTGAAGGAATGGAGGATTTTGTAAAGAATGATATGTTAGTGATGGTCTAGTGGTTCACCGGGTTTGGGAGACTGAGTTTGTTGGTCCTTCAATGTTTACTTTTCTTCCTCCCTTTGTCTGTCTTACTGTTTGTTTTATGTTTCCTGGTTTTTCCCACAAGCTAATCAACAGTTTTCTCAGTGAAAAGCTGTAAATGTTTTCCCTCCACAAGCTCGTGCATCTGGTCTGTTAAACAACCTTGGCTTGTCCTCGCATTACAGCTGCTACAACGGAGAGCAAGAAAATAAGTGTTGTTTCCATGGAAACGTTTATAGTCTGAACCTTGTGCTGAGAAGCTTAGTAAAACTGAATAATAGTTAGAATAGACTGTTTCTAATGCCCTCTACAGCTTGGTTGAAAAACTGCATCTAACTAACATATTTGATATGTCTGCTATATTTAAATATTTATGAATATCCATAAAGCACTTTTCACACACTTAAACCCTTACATTTTGTAGACTTGTCTTCATAATTCTATTGTGGTTGTGTAAGTTTTATATTGATTGGTATGACAAGCGTATAGTATATATAGCAGTGTTGTTTAAATGAAGGGGTTGGTGTGGATTGGTGCGTCCGTGGTGGTCTAGTGGTTTGCTGTATTTGAGAGATGGAGTTTCTTGGCTTTGCACTGTTTCATGTTGGCTTTTTTCCCCTCTGTTGCCTTTTTGTTTTATCTGCTTGGTCTCGTGCATCCGAACTACTGAATGACTTTGCTGCCTGTTCATACTGCGACTGCCTCAACAGAAAGCAAGAAAAAAAAAAGTGTTGTTTCCATGAAGTTATTTGCGGTTTGAACTTTGTGCTGTGAATTCTCACAGAGCTGGATAATAGCTTGATTAGACAGTCTCTGATGCCATCTACAGGTCAAATGAATGAACTGCAGTTAAGTAACCAGTATAATATAATTGTTACATTAAAAGCATTTATGAGAGTGTATAAGCAGAGCATTTTTGATACATTTATACCCCTATGTTTCTACACTTTTATTTATAATTCCATTTTATGTAATTTTAAGCCTCTTCTGATTAGTACAACAAACATAAGGCATATATACTAACACCATTAAAGTATTTATGAAAGAAGAAAGGAAAAAGAAAGGAAATTAATATATACAAAGTTTTTTTATGACACCTAAGCAGAAGTTAATATTCTTTTACAAGACACAAAAATCAGAAATAAAAATAATTCTGTTACAGGTAGAAAATAAATAAATAATGACTGAAACATAATAAATTCTATGTCTATAGTTTGCTACATGCAGTATAGTGTCAGATGCAGATGTTTACCATATAAATCAGTATTTTGACATATTCTGACAAATCTAGAAGTTCTTAAAGATACACGGAGATTGGGAAATAATGATGTTAGATATTGGCACAATACACATAATGAGACAGGGGATTAGTCTACTTACTGATTATTGTAACACTCCACTACATATAAATTAGTTATGATTTTTGCATTATTATATAATTCATGTCTGGTATTTATGATATGTTGAATTCATACGACAAAAGTTAAAATGAAACAGTTACATTTGATTTACTTTAATTTGTTTCTTGAATTGGAACATACAATTCTAATGGATGTTTGTGAAATTATGCAACAGCATATATATTTAGACAGGGAAGAGATGAATGTTGTTGCTAGTCTGATAGTCAATTTGGGTGACAGATGTCACTCAAATTAGGAGTTTTTACCTCCAGGTTTTTTTTTGAAAGAGTCTATGTTATTAATGAATGTTGTAAGTTTCTGTTAATAGTTATTATGACGTTCACCAAACCTTACAAAATTGAATTTGATGTAAATACATTTTCATTGGATAAATGTTTTTTATGTTTTATGTGTAAATTATAATTTTATTCCTAATAGTCAATTTCTATTCACTTATAAAAAATGGGAAAAAAGAAGTGTTATTCAACAACACATATTCAGAACATTAACGTTTCATGACATCATTAAAGTGTATATCATTAAACATCAATGGATTAAATAATCCTAATAAGAAAAGATCTTTGAACAAATATCTTAAATTGCATAATACTCAGTTAATATTTCTCCAAGAAACTCATTTACTAACTGAAGATGTCACATAATTGGAATCAAAATCTTACAAACTTTTGATTCGCTCAGAACATACACAAAAAAAATGGGGTGGCCATACTATGGAAAAATACATTACCTATGCCTAAAATAATTGACACCTACAAAGATAACAAGGGGATGTTATCTTCAGTTATTATACAATTTAATAAGAAAATTTTGACATTAATAAATATATACTGGATTTCTGGCATTGGACCTACAACAGTGAAACAACATATAGAACATATAGTTCAGTTTTCTAAGGGTAGCATTATTCTTGCTGGGGATTTTAATTGTATTTCTGACATAAAAGACTCCAGTATCAGCGGTAAAAGGAAAATTCCAACTATAGCTAAATTATTGAATGACTTCTTAGATTCATCATCTTCTTCTTTTGGCTGTTCCCGTTAGGGGTCGCCACAGCAGATCACCCGTTTCCATTTCTTCCTGTCCTCTGCATCTTGCTCTGTCACACCAACCATCTGCATCTTGCTCTGTCATACCAACCACCTGCATGTCCTCTCTCAACACATCCATAAATTTAGGCCTTCCTCTTTTCCTGTTACCTGGTAGCTTCATCCTTAGCATCTTTTTCCCAATATACTCAGCATAATTGAGTACAATGCCCCTTTTGGGATGTACCTTACCAGACACCTGCAGCAACTGGAAAGACCCCAAAAGTACCTCACCAAGAGGATCAAAGGGCTCATACAGATGCCATATGCTGCCCGGTTAAAGAAACTCCAGCTCTACTCAGTGGCATACCACCTGCTCAGAGGCGATCTGTGCCTGACATATAAAGCCATGTCCAACCCGGAATTAATGGACATGCTGCACCTCAGAAAATCCAAATCCCTTCGAGCTACGCGCTCGAGAGACTTGAACCTCAGCACTGAAATAAATAGGACATGCTGGAGGGACAAGTTCATAATCCAGAGGCTCCCTTCACTCTGGAATAAAATCCCAGTCCAGGTTAGGCAGAGTCCCTCATTGACTCTCTTCAAGAGGAATCTTGATGAGTGGATAGGAGATCGTAGGTTTACCCTGGGTATCACTTCTGTGTCACTGTTAGACAGAGGCACAGTATACTAACCTCGAAAAAGGGCATAGCAAAATTAATTTAAAATGGGTGGCAAAAGCCAAACACACACTGGCTAGGATTATAAATGCCCTAGGGCAGATAGCCTAGTATGAACCTATGAACCTATAATCCCTCCTCAGCACATGTCCAAACCAACGTAATTGTGCCTCTCTGGCTTTGTCTCCAAACCTTCCAACCTGGGCTGACCCTCTAATAGACTTATTCCTAATCCTGTCCACCCTCGTCACACCCAATGCAAATCCTAACTTTAATTCTGCCACATCCAGCTCAAACTCCTGCCTTTTTGTCAATGCCACTGTCTCCAACCCATATAACATAGCTGGTCTCACTACCCCCTTGTAGACCTTCCCTTGCACTCTTACAGGTACCCGTCTGTCACAAATCACTCCTGACACTCTTCTCCACCCACGCCATCCTGCCTGTACTCTCTTCTTCACCTCTTCCACACTCACCATTACTCTGAACTATTGACCCCAAGTATTTAAACTCATCCACCTTCGCCACCTCTACTCCTTGCATCCTCACCATTCCTCTATCCTCCCTCTCATTCACACACATATATTCTGTCTTAGTCCTGCTGACCTTCATTCCTCTTCTCTCTAGAGCATATCTCCATCTCTCCAGGGTCTCCTCCACCTGTTCCCTACTCTCACTACAGATCACAATGTCATCTGCAAACATCATAGTCCACGGGGACTCCTGTCTGATCTTGTTTGTCAACCTGTCCATCACCAATGCAAATAAGAAAGAGCTCAGAGCTGATCCTTGATGTAACCCCACCTCCACCTTAAACGCATCCGTCACTCCCACCGCAGACCTCACCGCTGTCACACTACCCTCGTACATATCCTGTACCACTTACATACTTTTCTGACACTCCTGACTTCCTCATACTTCCTCATACAATACCACAACTCCTCAGATTCATATATGATGAAATATATTAATATATTTTCTGACCCTAAGTCACTGTTCTATACATTCTACTCACATAGGCATAATTCATATTCAAGAATAGATAGGGTATTAATTTCCAATAACGTAACTGATTTCTTATCAAACTCAAAAGTGATTTCTTGTCCCCTTTCAGACCATAATTCCATAAAATTTGATTTTATACTAAACTTCACATTTAATGTTCAAATTAAAAGGATACCAACCTATATAATTAAACTCAAAGATGTTATTGGTTTCTTCACTACAGAAGTACAAAACTTTATTGAACTTAATAGTACACAGGGAACTTCAGAAATATACATTTGGGATGCTCTAAAAGCCTATCTATAGGGTAAAATTATTGATTGGTATAAAAAAAAAAGAATTTCATGGGATAAAGACATTCAAGATATACAAATAAAGTTAGATACTTTAAGGCTTGATGTTTCAAAGACAGATAAAGACAGAGTGAGTGAAATAAATACCTTAAACAACAAAATACATGGAAATTTTAAACCATAAAGTTATGATAAATCTTGAAAAATATAAACTTATAACTTTTTCTATAAATCCTATATCCATTAATATACTAGCTAACAAAACTAAAAGATTAAATAAACTTCAACATATTAAAGAAATCTATTCTCCAACATAAAAAATGGTATCTGATTTACCAGATATATTAAGTGAGTTTAGAGACTTTTTTTTTCAAATTAAACCAACCCAATGATAACATTAATAGTACAAAAGATATTCAATCTTTTATACATAATAATATAAAAAACAGACGATCTGAAGAACAAAATTAATAGATAAACATCTTTTAAAAAGTAAAAGATCAAATAACCAAACTTAAGCAAAATAAAGCTCCTGGTAATGATGGTACTTCTAAAATCTATAAGGTTTTGCTAATGATGGTACTTCTAAAATCTATAAGGTTTTGCCTGCTAAAGTGTTAACTCTACTACATACAGTATTCAATATAGCTAAAAATAACAACATTATACCCTCCCTCTTGGAAATGCACATTTATTTCCTCCATACTAAAGTCTGATAAAGATCCTGTAAAATGTGCTTCATACAGGCCCATTTCATTACGAAATACAGACTATAAAATATTCATGTCTATTTATGCTGATAGACTTAAAAATTTTTTTACCATCCCTGGTAGATATGGATCAAACAGGTTTTATAATTAATAGAACTTCTTATGATATCAAAAGAACAACAACTTTAATTGAATCGGTAAAAGCCTTAAAGAATAATTTGACTCTTGTTAGTTTAGATATTAACTGTGCCTTTGACTCAGTTAATTGGAATTATCTTTTTATCTTACTGAAGGACTTAAAATTTTCTAATAGCTTTATTAACCTCATAACTCAATTATATAATGAAAGTCAAGTATACATAAAAATAGGTACAAATATATCCCAGAACATACCCATTGCAAAAGGAACCAGACAAGGTTGTCCTCTATCTCCACTTTTATTCACATTAATTATGGAACCTTGGGCTAACCTAATAAGGGATGACAATAATATAAAAGGATATAGGTTAAATTGTAATGAAACATCAAAAATCCAAATGTTTGCTGATGATGTATTAATCACTCTTGGTGGTACTAACCCTACCTTACAATAATTGTTTAAAAATATGGATGTACTTCAAAAAAGTTCTGGTCTTAATTTTAATAATTCTAAAACACAGATTCTTCTAATTGATTCCAAAAGTTATAATACACAAGACCAATATAAAAATATATACCTCAGTCCCAACAAATAACATATTTAGGTATAACTATAGCAACCAATATTAAAGCCACCTTACACCTAAATTATAGTAAAAGTATAACTACCATAGAGAATCTAATTAGTAAGTGGAACAAGGTTTTATTTACAATGGATGAAAAACTTTCCATTATAAAGATGATCTTACTTCCAAAGATGATATGCATAATACAATCTATTTCTATTCCCCCTACAGTCTCTTTTATTAAAAAATTTAACACTCGGATTAAGAAATTTTTATGGCATCCGATAAAGCCTAGAATTGCATTGTCCTATCATATGTATAGCTGGGAAAATGAAAGTATATCTTTATCAAATCTAGAACTTTACTCAATTTTGTCAGTTATTAAAACAATTGTTTATCTAAAAGATGGAGAGTATTTTGCAAAATGGAAGGAAATTATATTAAATTTATCCCAAAATAACAAACGTCTACCACAGTTAATAAATAATTCATTTATATGGAATATGAGAGAGTATTTTTCCAATTATTCCATTCAAATGCTTAAATCGACTCATATAACTTTAATTCTAAGGGCCTTTAAAAACTTTATATTTAGGTTAAGAATCTTTGAAAACTGGCTGTTCCTTATCTTCCCTATTGCCTATACACAAGGTATAATTCTATCTGCAGATCATTCTAAAATGTTGTTAGTAATGTCTTTCAGCTTTTCCCAGTTAGGGTTCGCCACAGCAGAACTCCGGTCTGCAAATGATTGGCAGTGGATTTGTTATGGTGCCAAATTGCCAGCCCAGTGCCCAACCTTCGAAGAAGGCACACCCATTCATGCACGGACCTACCTGTATGTCTTGAACATCATTTGACCCCGGGGAGGACATGCAGGCTCCACACATGTTATTTAAACAAAAACAATTGATGTTTTGGCATCAAATGTTAAATAAAAATGAGCCAAAACCTATTAATGCTCTTAGATGAATATAACCTTAACTCTCTATTTTGGTCAGATTTGCAAGAGTTTAGAAAATATATTCTAGATAAGCTAATTTTAATCCATTCAAATGCTAAAAATTCAATACCCAAACTTATCCAATATTTGATTTTATACACTTGTAATTCTTTACCAATTAAAAATAGTATATCATATATTTATGAAGCAATTAAACAAGATCTAGATGTATATTCAGATAACTATTGGAATTAATTTCAATAGTTTTAGTCCCTCAGAAAAAGAAAGTTAATTTCCTTCAGTCAGCCAGCAAAACCCCTTCCTCCATTAAATGGAAAATATTCACATGGAAATTTTTACATAAATCTTTCATCACCCCTCAGGAAATGAGTACGATAACTAAACAAGATGTTTGCTGGAGATGTAACGCAGTAACAAATGCTGACTGGAATCATATATTTTATGACAGTGTACTATTAAAGAAATTTTGGGAGGAAGATTAACACTTTTTTTACAGGCAATTTTTACAAACAATTTTATGCTTACAAAGTCACTTGTATTATTCAATACACCTGTCCCAGACTGTATAAATAAAAACAAATATTCTTTACTCTGGCCTATACTTTCCATTGCCAGGAAAGTAATTACAAGAAACTGGAATTCCTCATCAGTTCCCTCATTTAAAGAGTTTAAAGGTCTTCTCTTAGAAATATCTAAGTTAGAAATGTTAACTATCAAATCTAAATCTACAAGGAATACAAAATTATATTACAAATGGGAAAATGTGCAAAAATTATTGGTTAAAGAACTGGATAAATGATTAATGCAGTAATCTTTTTTTTTTCTTTAAATCTTTTATTCTATGTTTTCATTTTCTTCTGCCAAACTAAAATTAATTCATCCTGTTATTCGATATATAGTGAACATCACTGTACATAGTTTACTGTGCTATTATAGCTACTGCATTATTTTTTCTTTTTAAATATTGAATTTTAAAAATTTAACTTATTTAATTTCTTTCAAAAGATCTGCTCATTATATTAATGTTTTCAATAAAGTTGTTTAAAAAAAAAGAAAGCTAATAAAGAACTTTTGACTCGAAATTGGGAAGATGAATAGCTTGCACTTGAGCATTCCTCTTCAGGGCAAGTCAACACAATCTGGTTAGAATTAAGGCTACGTGATCAATTGGACCACTTACAAGGAGGGTAAGAAGAAACATATCCACTACTTTGGGATAGCAACTACAATACTGGGGTGCTCCTACTTCAAGTACAAGTGATTAATACATGCTGACAAAACAGTGACTCCATGTAAGGGGGTCTTGTGGGGGGGGGGGTTACACACTTACTTTTACCCAAATTAAAGAGCGAGTAAAGACTCTTACGCCAAACATCTCTCTTTTGTATTAATCGGAAGACCCATCAGTACTTATGTTTAGCAAAAAGAGGAAGAACGCCTGCTGTTGTCTTCTCATAACAGAAATCTCCAAATCTGATCTGAAGATTCTGAGAGGAAGTTTTGGCAAGCAAATCCAAGGAATGTATATCAGAGATGCCTCAGATTTACAGGAAGTCCATCACTGTGAAGAGAGAGACTTGGAGAATGGTACCTTATACTAAAAAGCCAAAGAAGAATCGGCAAGGGAGAGGACATAATATCCATGGCTGGCAAATGTAGGGTAACCTGTCATGTGACCAGGGCTTCAGTCTGAACAAATGAGTAGAAGCAGAGCACAGCTGACTATAGAGACTTGCCCTAAGCAGTAGATATTGGCAAAGATACCCTTGTGTCATAAGTGACAATGACCCTGATGCCCAGAACGAAAACAGAGGACACCAATATCTGGTAGACTATTGCTAACACTGGCACAGTGTAGAGTGAACTGGTACTGCTAAGTCTGATGCCAGCAATGATGGTGTCTAGTAGACAAACAAGACACTGACCTGTGTTGAGTACAAAATTTTAGAATACTGCAGACTGCAAAACCAACAGATGGATTGGTATCTGGAGCACTGAGGCCAAATCATGGAAGAGCTCAAGAACAAAAGTGCCCTGTACAGCACAGGAGACCAAAATCAAAGCCAGAGGGGGTGTGTTCTAACAAGGTTACAGAGGGAGAAACGTGGCAGCTACCACCAATTAGCTGTAATCAGTGCAGGGCACCTTAGACAATGCAATGTGAATTACCAAGGATATAAAAAAAGGTAGCAGATACCAGTGAGCTCAACAGCTGTTGGTTAATAACTAGCATCTGCTGCACCATGGATGCAGAGTGGGGTGAGAAGGCAGCATTGGATGCAAGAGCAGCACACCTGTCAGAACTCTACACCATTGCTTAGGGAAAGTGCTTGTGATTCCACTCCTAAAAATATGGTGTAAATAAAGGGGGCAGATGCCAGTCTGTTGTCCTCCACCTGTTGGTTAGAAGTTTGAATGAACTGGGTTTCAGTTTCCACTCGTGTGGGTCCAGTAGATTTCTGCTTAAGTCGTCTGCCAGTGAATTTTGTTTGTCTGGCAGGAATTGAACTTGCAGGTGCACTTGGTTGCTCAAGGCTGTGTTCCACAGGGCCAAGGCTAACCTGCAGAGTGGGTAGGAATGAGTTCCCCCCTGCTTGTTTATGTACCACATAACTGTGGTGCTGTCTGTCTTTATCAAGAGTTGTCCTGGAAGGATAAGGTATTTGAAGGCTGTCAGAGCATTCTGTACAGCTAACGTTTATTTTTGATTGATATGTAGGTGAATTTGTCCTGGGCTCCATTTGCCTTGAAAGCATTTGCCAGCCATATGAGCCCCCCATGCATAGTCTGATGCGTCTGCTGTCAGGGTTTGGGCGGCGAGGGGTTGAGTGAAAGGGAGTCCCTTGTCGTGGTTGCAAACCTCTGCCCAACAAAGGAACTCTGTTCTTAGACAAGGAATGATAGGAATAACTGTTTCCAGGTCCGGAGAATGTTGGTACCAGAGACTTTTTTTTTTTTTTTAAATACCACTGAAGTTTCCTCATATGCAGTCTTGCATATGGAATTAGTACAATGCATGAGGCCATGAACCCTAGGACTTGCAGTATTTTTCTTGCAGATAGCTGGGTTCTGGTGGCCATTAGTTTGAAGTAGTTTGTCAAATAAACCTGCTTTTCTGGAGTAAGGAATGCCATCTGGGAAGTTGTGGTCAAGCTTGCTCCCAGGAATACAATCTTTTGGCTGGGCACCAGCTGTGATTTCTTTTCATTGATAGTGTACCCCAGAAAAGTTAGAAGTATCTTTACAAATGCCAGGTGCTGAAGTAGCAATTCCTGACTGTCCGCCTGAATCAGGTAATTGTCCAAGTATGGATAAATTTGAATTTTTCTCTGCCTGCAGCATGCAATGGCTGGAGCCAGGCACTTTGTGAATACCCTGGGCGCAGTAGATAAGCCAAAGGGAAGTGCAGAGAACTGATGGTGCATAGAGCCTGCCCTGAAATGTCGATATTTCCTGCAAGATTCCCTTATGGGGATGTGCAGACAAGCTTCTTTTAAGTCTAGGGTGACTAGCCAGGAGTCCTTGGCTAGCACAGGAAGCAGCTGTTGCAGTGTAAGCATTTTGAATTTTGGGACCACCAGGACAGTGTTGAGAGTGGACAGGTCCAGGATACGGCACCAAGAGCCCTCTTTTCTGGGTACCAGGAACAGTCTGGAGTAGAAACCCTGTCCTCTTTGCTCTATTGGAACAGGTTGAGTAGCCCTGATACTGAGAAGAAAAATTACTTGCTTTTGAGCCTCTGACCACTGGTTTGTAGGAAGCTCTTGCAACCCGCTTGGGGTTGGCAGTGAGTGGAAGTAGAATCTGTATCCCTGGGATACAATGTTTAGGACCCATCGGTCCTGGGTAATGGACATCCAGTTTTTTGCATGCAGGGCGAGTTTTCTTCCTAGGGGTGCAAGTACTTGGGCATGGCTGGGAAGGATGATTGACAAGTCATTGTGAATTTTTTCCATAAAGGGGTGGCTTACCACTCCCTGTTTCTGATGGGGGAGCACTCCATTGTTTAGATCTCTGTGCACCCTGAGACTGTAGCCTTGGTGGTCTGTTGCCCCTGGGTTTGGGCTCCCTGAGACTGTAGCCTTGGTGGTCTGTTGCCCCTGGGTTTGGGCTGAGAAGAACTGGTAGGGACTGGAAAGGACCATTTTTTTGAAGGCCAATGCCTACTGAATCTAGGTGGCTATATCTGTAAGAAATCTTTAACAGTTTGCATAGACATGGCTTTTTCCTCCATCTTTTTAAGAACCTTTTCTGCTTTTGTGCCAAACAAATGTTCCTGGTTTAATGGAGCATCTAGTAATTTTGCTTTGACATGGTCTGGCAAGATTTGTTCCTTCAGCCAGGCATGCCTTCTCAGTACAGACCCAGTGACAGCAGACCTGCAAGATGCTTCTAAGGCATCAAAACCACAGTGCAAAGTATGCTTACTGACTTGGTTTGCAGAATGCATTAACTCTTGTAAATCTTTATTTTCTGCGAAATCTGGAAGCAATAACATTTTTTTGTTTAATTAGTTCCATAATATACTGCTGGTACTTCAACATGTGAAACTGGCAATTTAAAGCCCTGATGGCAAGAGTTGCAGAGGTATATACCTTCTTGCCCCATCTGTCCAAAGCCCTCGAATCGCTGTCTGAAGGGGTAGGATTTTTGGCTGTAGTAGCCTTAATACCTTTAGGTCCCTGGGAAATGGTCTCTGGATCCGCAATGGGATTCTTAAAGAGAAATTTGTGAGAATCAAGTACCCTGTAGTACCTGTCAGGGTTTCTAGGGGCTGGTGGTAAAGTATCAGGAGTAAGACTGGATTCCATGAAAACATCATCTACAATATCCGAGACAGGGGGTATAGCTACAGGCCTGTGTTGAGGCAAGTCTAAAAAGTCTCTGAGTCTCTTTTTGGACTGTGGGTAGTCCTGGCATTCCTAGCGGAAATGCTCTCTTAAGGTATGCAAGGTTTCACCAAAGGAAAAGTCCTCTGGAGGGGAGGCATAGGGAATGGAATCCTCTGCATCTGAATCCTCATAGGTAGATAAGGGTATGTCCTGGTAATCAGAGGGATCAGAGCCATCGGACTCATGGTCTTCTGAATCAGAAGGGAAATCAATTCTTTGCCTTTTAGAGGGGGAAGGCTGGCTTCCCCTAATTAGAGTTATAAGGTCTTCAGCCATTCTAAGTATTTGTTTCTGTGGCATGGGAGCTTGAGCATGTACTTTGGTCGTCGGTTTTCTAGGCGTAGTGCAAACTCTGGGCCTGAGAAACTTGGTTGTTTTAGTCTGAAACAAAGTAGTTGGTTTAATACGAACATCAGAAGGTTGGAATAAACCCTCAGAAGCCAGTGCCTGCACAGTGGCTCCAGACCCATCCAAGGTAGAGAGATCTGCATGTTCTATAATCGAAGAAGCATCTCACGGCACACCGGACTCTGTGGGTCTCAGCAGAGGCCTGCGTATCTGTAGAAGCGGGTATCAGGGTCTGCGAAAGCACCTCACTGAGTACCGGTGGACTGGCAACTAGCTTAACGAAAGTGTTATTGGCAGTATTTGACCTATGTGTTCTGTTTCTGTCTTTATCCTTACGTTTTTTTCAGAAGATCAGTAGTGGGATGGCTTACCGAAGCCATTTCAGAATATGGAGAATGAGAGCGAAAGAATTTGGCAACAAAGATAGCCCGATGACTAATAGTTCGGGTGTTAAGGCACAAAACCGACAGCGAAGGACGTTGTGGTCTGGGCCTAAACAGGTGATGCAGTAAGAATGAAAATCTCTGTGAGGTATTTCCTTTCCACAGGCAAGACAATCGTTAACTTTTTCTGACATTGGTTAGAGCAAGAAAAAAGAATCCCCAACAGGATACTTAGCTTTAGTAGACTTCAGGTTTGAAACTCGAAAAACTACAAATGAATCAACACCTGCCCTGGAAGAAGTAAATCCTTGAAAGCTATCAATGCAAATTGGACTGCTAACATCTCCTTCAAGTTGATATGTAAATGTTGAAGTCTGGCAGGCCACGTGTCTTGTACCCATTTTCCATTTAGATGAGCTCCCCAAGCTTTGTCTGAGGCATCTGTCGTTAGAATCTGACTCGCCTCTGGTCGGGTCACAGAGAGTCCCTTGTTTAGTTGACATTCCTGAGCCCACCACAAAAATTCCTTTTGAATGCAAGGTATTATCTGAATGACAGTGTCCATATCTTGGCAGTGTTGCGTCCATACATTTTTGAGATACCATTGTAGCTTCCTCATATGCAGTTTGGCATTGGGAAGTACCAGAATACAAGATGCCATGAACCCCAAGGCTTGAAGGACTGTCCTTGCAGTCAGCCTGGACTGACGAGACAATTGGTGGAAGTAAAGAGAAAGATTCTTTTGTTTGTCCGGGGTCAAAAAGGCCATCTGGGATGCTGTATTCAGTCTCACACCCAGAAAGCACATGTCCTGAGAGGGTACTAGACTGGACTTTATTTCGTTCACAGAATACCCTAGGCATCTTAACATTGCCATCACATACTGTAAATGATGAAGAAGTTCGTCCTTTCCTTGAGCCAGAATCAGGCAGTCGTCCAAATAAGGATAAATTTGTATTCCTCTTAGCCTGAAGAAAGCTACCACTGGAGCCAGAACCTTTGTGAACACTCTGGGCGCAGTAGATAAGCCAAAGGGCAATGCAGAGAACTGATAATGAAAAGTCCCAGCCCGAAACTGCAGATACTTCCTGCAACAGGGCCTGATAGGAATATGAAGGTACGCCTCCTTGAGATCCAGAGTCACCATCCAGTGATCTTTGCCCAGCAGAGGTAAAAGCTGTTGTAACGTCAACATCTTGAACTTGGGAATGTCCAGATATGTGTTGAGGATAGATAAATCCAAAATTGGTCTCCACGTGTTCCCTTTCTTTGGAACTAGAAACAGGCGAGAATAAAATCCTAGGCCCACTTCTGGCAGAGGGACCGGTTGTATAGCTCCTATTTGTAGTAGTAGAGAAATCTGTTTGTGAGCCTCTAGTCTTTGTTGAGGAGGAACGTCTGGCATGCCTTTGAAAGGAGGTAAGGTATGGAAATAAAACTTGTAACCTTGGTGTATGATATCCAATACCCATTTGTCTTGGGTAATTAAAATCCAATTTTCCTTGAAGAGTGCCAACCTTCCTCCCAAAGGTGCTGCCAGGCAAGAAGGATCTGGCAGCTGAAAAAGTAGGTCATTGGGCCTGTTTACGAAAGGACTGGCCCCCCTGCCCTCACTCGAAGACTGTGCAGGTGAACTCCATGTTCTAGATCTGAAGGAACTCTGAGCTCTGCCCCTACCACGTCTAGATCTACCCCTAGACTGAGAATCAGAGGAAGGATACGTCCACCCCTTTGCAGGCCAATTCCTACTAAACTTTGGAGGCTGAACTTGCAAAAAATCTTTAACAGTCTGCATAGACTTAGCCTTGTCTTCCAATTTCTTCAGGACTGATTCCACAGGTGGACCAAACAACACTTCAGATTGCAAAGGAGCATCCAAAATCCTTGTCTTAACATGGTCAGATAAATTCTGATCCTTAAGCCAGGCGTGCCTGCGAAGAACTGAACCAGTGGCAGCCACCCTAGAAGAGGCCTGCACAGCATCAAAACCACACTGTAAAGAATGCTTACCCACCTGCTCAGAGACATGTACCAAATCTTGTAATTCTTTACAGTCAATGCCTTCTGCCAGAGCATCCACCTTAGATTTCAATTGCGAAAGGAGAAAATGTTGATATTTCAACATATGAAACTGGCAATTCAAAGCCCTCATAGCTAAGGTAGAAGATGTCTCTGAAAAGGAAAAATCCTCTGGAGGAGAAGCAGAAGGAGTGGAATCTTCTGCATCAGAATCAGAATAAGGAGAGTACTCCTGCAAGTCTTCAGCCGAAGACTCTGAAACATCCGAAGCCTGTTCAAAACTTTACAACTCTGGCTCCACTCTAGGCCTCTTATCAGGAGGGGGCATAGAACCTCTAATCAGAGTAATCAAATCTTCTGCCATTTTAAGCATGTGCTTCTTAGGCACAGACCCTGCTGAACTAGGACTGACACCAGCAGAAGCTAAACCTGGCCTGCCTCTGGAAGAAGCCTTGGAAACAGAAGGAGAGGGCCTAACCACCCTGGGAAGGGAGGGGAGTACAGAAACCTGAGAAGCCCCTTCAGCCTGACCTGCCTCTTGAGAGGCTACATCCTGCAAAATTAAAGTCTCCCCCTGAGACTCCAGAGAAGCCTCCATCGGAACCACCGGTTCCACTGAAGCCTCTAAAGAACCGGCGTCTGGAACGGACGACTCATCATGCCTGGGTTTAACCACTTTGTCTTTGCGCTTCTTCGTGGAAGCGGGCGTCGGAGTATCCGACGGCATATTATAATTGCACCGCTCAAGACCAGCCTAGCACAATCTAACCTTCGCTTAATAGTGCGCTTATTAAACCTAGCACAAAAGCGACACCCGACTACGTCGTGCTCAGGCCCCAAACAAGGAATGCACAAAGAATGATAATCCCTATGCGGTATCTGTTTCCCACAAGAAATACAATTATTCACTTTTTCTGACATCCGGTAATACACAGAGGCAAGAAAAAACCAAAATATTCCCAACGGGTACTTAGCCAACTTGGATTCGGTCTGAAACTCCGAACTCGAAAAATTTCAGAACGCCGAACGGCACTTGCAACGCTGCTTCTGCATCGGACCATGCGGCAAAAAAGACTGAGGATATGACGTCGGTCATGCGCTTTTGTACCCTGACGTCCTGATGTCAGTTTTAAGCACCTTGACCGACGTCAGCCTAATACTTTGGTATTCGGGCCGACCGAGGACAGCGGACTACCCATATGTAAGGACTGCAGCAATGTGAGATGAAGAACATCCCTGTCCTCTTTGCTCTATTGGAACAGGTTGAATAGCCCTGATACTGAAGAAAAATTACTTGCTTTTGAGCCTCTGACCACTGGTTTGTAGGAAGCTCTTGCAACCCGCTTGGGGTTGGCAGTGAGTGGAAGTAGAATCTGTATCCCTGGGATACAATGTTTAGGACCCATCGGTCCTGGGTAATGGACATCCAGTTTTTTGCATGCAGGGCGAGTTTTCTTCCTAGGGGTGCAAGTACTTGGGCATGGCTGGGAAGGATGATTGACAAGTCATTGTGAATTTTTTCCATAAAGGGGTGGCTTACCACTCCCTGTTTTTGTGGGGGGAGCACTCCATTGTTTAGATCTCTGTGCACCCAGAGACTGTAGCCTTGGTGGTCTGTTGCCCCTGGGTTTGGGCTCCCTGAGACTGTAGCCTTGGTGGTCTGTTGCCCTTGGGTTTGGGCTGAGAAGAACTGGTAGGGACTGGAAAGGACCAGTTTTTTGAAGGCCAATGCCTACTGAATCTAGGTGGCTATACCTGTAAGAAATCTTTAACAGTTTGCATAGACATGGCTTTTTCCTCCATCTTTTTAAGAACCTCTTCTGCTTTTGTGCCAAACAAATGTTCCTGGTTTAATGGAGCATCTAGTAATTTTGCTTTGACATGGTCTGGCAAGATTTGTTCCTTCAGCCAGGCATGCCTTCTCAGTACAGACCCAGTGACAGCAGACCTGCAAGATGCTTCTAAGGCATCAAAACCACAGTGCAAAGTATGCTTGCTGACTTGGTTTGCAGAATGCATTAACTCTTGTAAATCTTTATTTTCTGCAAAATCTGGAAGCAATAACATTTTTTGTTTAATTAGTTCCATAATATACTGCTGGTACTTCAACATGTGAAGCTGGCAATTTAAAGCCCTGATGGCAAGAGTTGCAGAGGTATATACCTTCTTGCCCCATCTGTCCAAAGCCCTCGAATCCCTGTCCGAAGGGGTAGGATTTTTGGCTGTAGTAGCCTTAATACCTTTAGGTCCCTGGAAAATGGTCTCTGGATCCGCAATGGGATTCTTAAAGAGAAATTTGTGAGAGTCAAGTACCCTGTAGTACCTGTCAGGGTTTCTAGGGGCTGGTGGTAAAGTATCAGGAGTAAGACTGGATTCCATGAAAACATCATCTACAATATCCGAGACAGGGGGTATATAGCTAGAGGCCTGTGTTGAGGCAAGTCTAAAACGTCTCAGAGTCTCTTTTTGGACTGTGGGTAGTCCTGGCATTCCCAGCGGAAATGCTCACTTAAGGTATGCAAAGTTTCACCAAAGGAAAAGTCCTCTGGAGGGGAGGCATGGGGAATGGAATCCTCTGCATCTGAATCCTCATAGGTAGATAAGGGTATGTCCTGGTAATCAGAGGGATCAGAGCCATCGGACACATGGTCTTCTGAATCAGAAGGGAAATCAATTCTTTGTCTTTTAGAGGGGGAAGGCTGGCTTCCCCTAATTAGAGTTATAAGGTCTTCAGCCATTCTAAGCATTTGTTTCTGTGGCATGGGAGCTTGAACATGCGCTTTGGTCGTCGGTTTTCTAAGCGTAGTGCAAACTCTGGGCCTGAGAAACTTGGTTGTTTTAGTCTGAAACAAAGTAGTTGGTTTAATACGAACATCAGAAGGTTGGAATAAACCCTCAGAAGCCAGTGCCTGCACAATGGCTCCGGACCCATCCAAGGTAGAGAGATCTGCATGTTCTATAATCGAAGAAGCATCTCACGGCACACCGGACTCTGAATGGGTCTCAGTAGAGGCCTGCGTATCTGTAAAAGCGGGTATCAGGGTCTGCGAAAGCACCTCACTGAGTACCGGTGGACTGGTAACTAGCTTAACGAAAGCGTCATTGGCAGTTTTTGACCTATGTGTTCTGTTTCTGTCTTTATCCTTACGTTTTTTTCAGAAGATCGGTAGTCGGATGGCTTACCTAAGCCATTTCAGAATATGGAGAATGAGAGCGAAAGAATTTAGCAATAAAGATAGCCAGATGACTAATAGTTCGGGTGTTAAGGCACAAAACCGACAGCGAAGGACGTTGTGGTCTGGGCCTAAACAGGTGACGCAGTAAGAATGAAAATCTCTGTGAGGTATTTCCTTTCCACAGGCAAAACAATTGTTAACTTTTTCTGACATCGGTTAGAGCAAGAAAAAAGAATCCCCAACAGGATACTTAGCTTTAGAAGACTTCAGGTTTGAAACTCGAAAAACTAAAATTTCAGGTAGCAGCCGACCGGTACTTGCAAACTGCTTCTGCTTCGGGCTCCCGCACAGCAAGAAAATCTGATGTAATGGCGTTGGCTGCATGTTTTATACTCCTAACGTCATGGGAGAGGTGACAGCATCCGACGTAGAAATCCCAGGACTCTGGTATTCGGGCCGACTGAGGGCTACCTGCAGCCAGATAACCCAAGTGCGATGACTGCAACAGTGAAACACTAAGAACATCTACTTTCTCATCAACACTTGTTCTTGGAAGCTATAATTAAGTCTCCAAAATAAGAAACATGGCAACAGGATAAAAACATTAAGTGCCAGAAAAGTCAAACTTAGAATAAAAAGTTTAAAGAATGAAAGCATCTACTAAAAGCTCTTTCACACAGAGAGAGGAAAAATAAAAAAATGGAGGATTCCAACAGTGCCCACCCAATTAGGGAGGCCAAGTCATTACACGGGTAGAGCCCTGTTTAGCTCAATAGGTTTCTATTGACAAGCAGTCCTACTATAATCCTAGTACTATAGTCTGAACATTTATTTTTGAGGTTTTACATATATATCTTTGAATCAAGAAGGAGTGATGCTGTTGGATTACTTTGAGTATTACCATTCTTCCACTGCTGTCAAAACTATCAGCCTGTTTAAGCACCACTGAAATGTACTTAGGTACCCCCTAACTATTAATGAACATGGATGGCATTACAAATATCTAGCAGTGGAGGGACTGCCCACATATTCTGTTGTAGACCTTTCATTAGTTCCTTTAGCAAGTAAATCTAAGTTTAGCTCATCCCAAGGAAAAGCTATCTGCTTACTGCACTAATTCTCCCAGAATGACTTATAATATGGGGGGAGGATTACAGTCTAGGCAACAGAAACAGGGTGTGTATCTCATGGGGAGAGTGTCTTTCTCAAATTCATGTTCACTGAAGCAAATTTCACTGAAACCACCACAATGAATAAAAAGCAATGAAATCCATGCTTACTGAAAAATTCACATAAGGAAAGAAACTGTTTTTGCAAGGAAACAAGACCATCTACAATTTCCATGTCAGGATTGCTGTCCCCACTCTTCTTAAGTAAATAAACTCCATTGTTGCACTGCTAAAGTTTTGGACCTTTTAAAAGAGGTACCTGATGAAGCAAAATCCAATCAAGCAAAGTTCTATCTGGTTCTGTTTAGTTGCAATCAAAGCATAGGATGCAAGATGAATTAATAACACACAAATGCATGCACACAAATGCACAGTTTTCTATCATGTGGCCATAACAGTGCTGAAGCTTGGAAAATCAGTCTTTATACATTTGATATTTATACAATATGCATTATTAAGTTAAGATATGCTTACTCCTTCTCCCTCTAAGATGAACATTGATCACAAGTTATTTTTTTATTTTGCTTACATTCCAGTTCAGGACAAATTCAAAATCAGACGATGATTGTATGTACACTTGCTACAAAAGCAGATATCAGCAGGCTTTCAATTACCACATTTTGTCTGCATTCAGGGTGAGCAGACGACTCTACTATACCTTGACATTCCTTAGCCTTTCAATGTTTTACCTCATTTGCTAGAAACCTTAGCCAGAGTAATAGAAGACAATTTCTTCCTTCGTCAGTGGCGCATTTGTGTGGCCTCAGCAGCTAAAGGCACTGTTTGCCAGCTCTGCAGCAGTTAGCATCAAGCACAGCTGCCTTCTTATACTCCTGAGATACAAAATGACGTCTTACACTCTCACCTAATTGATGAGAAAATGTGTTTCCTTCTGATATGTCTAGGAAACATGGAAGAAGAGAAGGCATCAAATGAGACTGGAAAAGATTTGCTATTTTTCTTACTTCAGTGTCTAATCCTCTCACTGAAACACAATACAGCAGCTTAACTCACCAGCCTCTTGTTGCAAGACTCAACTTCACTACTGACAATCTCCCATGTTACAGAATAGCCTTAGACAAAAACAATGTGTGTGGGAGCCCACAGAGGTTCCTGATAAACACACAGACACTTGTTTTGAGAAGTCTTGAATTACAAGATAAAACAATTGACTAAAGACCAAGAGTAATAGAACACAAGTAAAAAAAAATGATAAAAAGAAAAAACTTTACATAACAGGAACTAACTAAATAAGCACATACAAGACCAGCATGCAAGCAAGTAACGAAATGATATTGAGTAGGTGATGGACTACTTAGGAAGATCATTAGAAAACAGTAAGTACCAAAACTGCCGCAGGTGTGCTTCAACAGTACAATTTTCAAACCACTGTGCAACATTATTTTCAGTCTCAAGTTCATTCATTTCCCCTCTCTCTGCTTCCCCTTAGCTGTTTCACTGCTACCAGTGACATACACAATCAAGAAGCCCCAGTCTTCTGTTCCTGCTGCTTTTCACATCTTTGATCCAGGAATTCTTAACCTCACCACCACTTCCTCTCCTACGTCTCCCATGCAATGCAGAGGAAAAACAGGTCAAAGGTGATCTCTACAGGTCAAACATGATCTCTACACATTCCAACAGTTTCTAGCATATACGTCTCCTTCCTCTCCCTGGAGGTGGGTTCCTCCTAATTCACTTCTGGAAGACTAAGATCTCCCATTACTATGGTTCTGTTCCACCATGTGCATCTAGTAATCCTATTCCTGCATTTGCCAGCAACCTTTCCTACATTTGATGACCAGTGCAGCACAGCCATCTATCAGAGGTAATCCACCTCCTTTCCTTGCCATTAAGGTTATCTCTTACACATCCTTCCCTTAGTCATCTTCAAATTAATGTATTTTATTCACTTATTAACCAGGTATATGTACTGATCCAAAACTGGACCATTGTCAGTCATAATGCAACAAAAATGCATTTCCTTCTTTCCACTTATTTTGTATTTTATTGCGGCATTACTTCAAAAAAAGATAAAGCAACAGTGAACAATACATTGTAACACAAGAAACTAGTCCTGTAAAATTTGTTCAGGTATAAGCAAAATAAATCAAATGTATTTTGACCATCTGCACTGAATACGTTTTCAAATGGTGTTTTAACACCGAATTGAAAGAGAATGATGATTGCAACCTGACAAAGTAAGTTAATGTTATACAGGGTTTGCTGCGATTGGTCACCATCCGTCAAGTGCTAGCACCAAATGACGGTGTTCACAGTTGTGGGTAATGCATGATAACATTGCATGGTTTATGCTACAGATTATATGGTCTTTTAGAATTAGAGCATGAGGTAGTTTTCTGTATAGACAGGTCTAGTCAGCTGTGGAGATAACATTCTCAGTAATTTCTACAGCAACTTTGCTATCCAGCGGGGGTCCACTATTCCTCAAGACTACAAGTGGCACAATTACTATACAAATAAACTAAAGTAAACTAGAGATTGCAAATCCAACATGACATCCACAGAGTTGATTACATTCAGAGCTGAACCAGTGTTCATAAGACAAACACCCATGCTTAGGACAATAAAACAGACAAGGAAAAATGAAAAAGTGGGGATACCAGTTCCTCTAAACTGCTAAAATAGATGACAGCTTTACTGCAAAACTTGTTCGACTACAAATTCATGCTGTTACCTCTTTTTTTGAAGCCTTTTCCTGTAGGGATTTAAGCTGCCGATGTTGCTCTTTGTTCACCAGTATCCATCCTCTCTCAATGTCTGATACCGTCTGAAAGAAAGAAAATAGCACTAAAAGTCAAATGTGCATACTGAGCACAGTCTTGGCAAGGTTTTTAAGCTAGCTCACCAAGATCATGTAAGGCTCAATCTTTTCAATCACTACATACCAGTACATTCTCTCTTCTGTACCTCTGCAATTCATCCTTTGTGAATTCTTCATATACTTACTAAAGGTTAGTACTAATGTACAGCCATCTTACTTCATGGTCCTTATTCTTGCCCTGTCTGTATGTTCCATGTACCTGCTCTCACTACACTACCAACTATGCAAACTTATGATTTTAGCATGCTTAGTTACATGTTACGTCATCTGAATTCAATATTTTTGGTTCCCTACCACCTTAAGCATCCAGTGAACTTTGGTACTACTGAGTTATTATACTCCCCATCCTGAAGAACCACAGCTCTAGCGAGTGAAGCAAAGTCTTAACAACAGGTGGGTCACTGTCAGGGACAGGCTCAGATTTTTATGATTTAGACATCCTTCTACCAGCTACTGGCTGGCTACCACAGCTTCAGCTGATGTCTGCTTCCGCATATCTCACCGCTTGAACTCTAAAGTTATACGTGTAACCCATAACTGAGTGTAAAAGCATCTCAGTATCAAGTCAGAATACCAGAGCACTGAAAGTTGTGATAATATGGTATAGAAACACATTTTGTTTTAAAATTATAAAAAAAAAATTCTCACATTCAGAATAAATCTGGACTAGATATTGTGCAAGTGCAACTGCATACAAACAAGATAACTGACCTAATTTAATGAAATAAACTAACTCCAAAATTAATCCAGAGCTATGAACAGTATAAAACAAGATGATACAGATTACTTCAAACCTTCTTTCACTTGTTTAAATCAGTCAAACAAAGGTTTACCCATTCAGAAAGTGTTTATATGGGAATAGGAGGTGTGTGTGTGTGTGTGTGTGTGTGTGTGTGTGTGTGTGTGTGTGTGTGTGTGTGTGTGTGTGTGTGTGTGTACTACTGATTCCTACAGTTACTTGATCACTTTGTTGTGGTATATCAGAGGCAGTGTACGAGAGACAGAGAGGGAGCGGTATTATTGTAGTTAAATTCTCTCTTATCACAGTTAGATGTGAAAGGTACAGCCGCTTAAAAATGATTATTCTTGGAGGGTGGTAAAAAGAAATCCATTGATCTCTAGAAACACCTGACTATAGTTAAATTATATTAATTTATCTTGTCAAGGGTAGTGAGTGCAAATGTGTGTAAGAAACAAGCCGAAATAAACAAGTAATGCAGAACTTCCTTGACTTCATCAGAAATGTGCTCAGCTAGAAAGTACTTTTTTCTTATAGGAGACAGTCTTGGTATGACTGTATCACTGCTGTCACAGACTCACAGTTAATCTGACATTTCAGAGTATAAATGTGTGTAAGCGGAAGGGGAAATATCATCACAGTTTTTATTGGCAGTTATGTCATTCTTCACCATCAATTGTGCAAATTCGATAGAAAGTTATTTTTCTACAGAACAGTGTATGCAGGAAAGATGCTGAAATTCCTTTGTGGAATTTCTTGTACAAAATGAAAACCAATTTATGCACTACCTTTCAGAAGTGCTATGTTACTTTAACCTCACCACATACCTGCTGCAAATATTATAAGATTCAGTTTAAATTAAGTATACACATATCTCCTTTTTCCAGACTATAAATATATTTATTACTGTACAATGTGAAACAAACTTGTCCGTTTTCAAGCATTTGAACATGTGTTGATCTCTGCTTCTTTCCTTGTACTCCTTAGATCAGTTTTGTTAGAGGGAATCTAGTCTCGGGTACAAGATTCTTGCCCATACTAAGCTCAACAGTTATTGTTTCAGGATCTCCCTAGAAGTCCACTGGCCTAGTATAAACACTTGCCTCCTGAGCCGAGCTTGAAGCAGCCTACGCACTATCACTGGTATTATTGGTGCCTCTGGCTAGTTAAATGGGCCTAAAACTCTGGACCTACCCAAGATCCCTGTAATCCTCATATGACCTTGTCCATGATTAAGTTACCTTCATTTTCCCAAACATTTCTATATTTCTACTGTGCTTTGCTTATTTCTGTCAGGCGCAGAAAGAATTGAAATATTAAAAATAAACTTCAGCATCAACAGATCTTGACAGTAAAGATTCTACTTAACCTTGGTTTAAGCAGGATTAATCACTTTATCCTTGTGTTAAAGATCACTTCTAGGTGAACAGAAATGGTAGACCTAGGCCCAGATGTGTGAGAGAGGTTCTCCTAACAGCAGCAGCAACAATACTGTTAGCACTATGTGTTACAATTACAGTAAATGTCCACCTCAATCAGAGTTTTTCCAATCTGCCATTCATTAAGTATCTATATCTGTGCTATTTATATTCCCATCTGTTTCTCTCTTCAAAGACCACCTTTTATCCCTACAGCCCTGAACTAGAAAGAGGAACAGAAATTCAAGTCCACAACCTAAGCAGTGATATGATGAATTCACAATAAACCATAATAATAATAATAATGAAAGTAAACAAACAAAAATATAGTAAGCTATATATAATACGATATAACACCTCATACCAGAGAAAAAAATAAGATTTCAACAACTGTTTAAAGCTGCTAAGCATCAGGGACACAGACAACCACCCTGTCAAGGGGGTAAAAAGGCATGTCCCTTAAAATTAAAGAGAGAGCTTGCTAGATGAATCTAGGTGGACCTTTAGCACCTCCAACATCTCAAAGTGGAAGAGTGGGACATTTTTCTGCTAGTACTAGGCAGACCCTCATTAAGATAAGGGGGACCCATATAATGAAAGGCCAAATAAACTAGAACAAGAACAGTATAAGTGATATGTGACCATACTGGCAATCAGTGTAGGTTCCACAGGACAAACATAATATGGTGCTAAACAGAAACCCATCAGTAGCTGAGATGCAGACTTCTGCACCAACAGCAGACAATCAATCTCTGGTTCTAAAAGCACTAGGTACAGGGTGGTACAGAAGTCCAATCTAGATGAAACTAAAGCATATACTACTGCTGAAAAATCCGACAATGAAATACAGTATTTAATGAGAGTGACATTCCTCAGATGGATGCAAACGAAATTAAAAATAGCCTAACACTGCTCCTTTTATTTTTGTCACCTGGATAAGCACACTAAACAAAGTGCTCTTTTTGGGTGAGACCCAGGAGCACCACATGGTTAAGAGAGTAGGGAAATGGAGGCGAACAGAATCAGACCTTGCAAACTTAACAAAATAAGTAATTCATTAACAGCTTAGAACTGTAATCCTCTGAGCTAAGTGCCAGACCCAAAATTGTGCATCTTTCCAGTTTGTCACAAATGCAGATAATGTCAGGGGACAATACTGGACTATATGAATTAGGGATAGTGGCAGGAATAACAATGGCAAAGATCTTGGAAGTATTGACGATCCAAGTTATGGATGCATTCCACACTTCCAGTTAATCTGCTTAAGGACGGCATATTCTTGATGAAGCAGAGATACAGCTACAGGGCATCAGTGTAACAATGCCATGCAGCTCTCCCTCAAATAATGTCTCCTAGTGAATGCATGTACACAGAAAACAGTATAATCAAGACTGCTCTATGTGAAGCAGCACAGGTAAGTGCAGGAAGAGGAGGAAAGGAAGAATGCAAACTATTTCCAGGATAATTTAACTGATGCTAAAGGAATGCCTCAAATAATCCATAGTATTCCATTTTCAATTCTGTCAAATTACACACATTGACCTAATAAGACCAAGGCTGAATAACATTGGTCTCTCATCAGAAGATCTTACAGACCCTGGTGAGGGTCATCTTTGTACTATGTCGGGACAAAAAACTAGACTAGAAGGAATTGTAGACGCTACTTTTACAAATGCAGACTACTGATGTAAAATGTCATCTGGATGCCGTTTTGAATAGTAACCATTGATAACAACAACTGTGCACATTCTGAAGTTAGATGATCAGATGTGTTAACCATACTTAAAAGGGTCACCCTTGTTTCGTGGTCCGCTGCACAGTCCAAACGTCTTCTGCAATTCAGATTTTGCGCATGCGGAAGACGAAGACAAACTATAAGTCATGCAGACGCAACAGGTGTTTGCAACCTATTTTTGTCTTCTGCATCTATGCAACCGGATGTAAAGGGTGTTCTTAAAGAAGAATGCCCTTTCAAAAAAATAAATAAATATTTTTTTAATTAAAAGAGATATATATATATATATATATATACACACACACACATACATACACACACACACACACACACACACACACACACACACACACACACACACGTATACATAGACAGACTTACATATACATACGCCTACAGGTTTGCTAACAAAATCTTGAAGCCCACAAGCCTCGTATTAACAATCCTGGGACTATAATACTGAAGAACACTGAAAACCACAATGTTAAACTTCTGGACTATTTTCATAATGGTGTGAAATGCAATAGCTTTTGTGACACTTGGTAACACTTTTTGTAAATTTGTACACCTACTCCTTAAAATTTTCTGAACCGCTTTACTGCAGTTGGTGCTGCATACCTTGTACATAATGAATATAGCCTTTGCAAAACAATTACTATGCTCTCACTCTCTGTACAGTGTAGAATATGTAGTTCATAATTGCCTTGCCTTTTGAACTGTATTACTTACTGCATATTACTACACTTGGTCAACCTCTCTAGAAATTACATTTTGCATTACTTTAACTCAACTTTATTACATACACTGTATCACTGCTGCTTGTTTTTTTACTTACTCTTCTTGAGCCCAGGTTGTGGCTGAAAAGGATTAGTAGACCAGTCCACTTACCTGGTTAATAAATTACAATAAATAAATAAATTCTGCAGCCTCCCAATGGCAAGTGTCTTTACAGGCAATTTGCAAAAAGCATACATATTTTTATTTTTTCTCACAGGAGTGAATATGTAATACATATTAAGTGTTAAAATAAATGTCACTGCATGCTTTTATCACATATTAAAATTTTGAAAAATCAGTCAGTTGTACAGTTGCCCAAATTACGTCAACGGTCGAGCTTCAACAGATCAATCGTTACATAACTCAGGAGTTGGTCCCCTTTCTTTGCTTCTGTGCCAGCCTGGAGTTAGCACAATTTCAAGGGAGGGAGCCCTCCACATAAAAGCTGATTTTTTTCTTTGCTTTTTAGTGAAAGTTTATACTTGCAATCGCTTCAGTTAGATTACTTGCAGTAGTAATGAATGTCTTTGCCAATGAGGCTGTTCAATGTTTTTTGCTTCGAACAATCTCATCGGTAGTTATTCATTATATGTAGCTAGAGAGAGAGAGAGGACGAAGAAGTTATCGAATGACAGCATGTCAGAAACCAGTAAACTGCAGACACAGGTGACTGAATGTACAGGCAGCTGTTTTGAGTGAGATCACAGTACACTGGGGATTGAGGAATTTGTCCCTTTCCCACTATAGTGCAATCTCGAAGTTATATATAATTAGCAGGGGATGTGGGGTGTAGGGGGGGGGGCTTGTTTTCTTGCAAAAAGCAAGGTCTTTGCCCCTCCCCTGATTGGCTGCTGATTGATAAGTTGTGCTCAGTCAGGTGCTGTTCAATGAATGTCACTTTCAACAAGTTGTCGGCAAGAGATAGATATAGAAGAAAAGAGATTTTAAAGCATAAGAACTAAATTCACTATTTATCCTTGAGAGTGATGTTTCCCAGCAATGTTCCTTATATTTAATACAGTGGTATTACAAAATATGTCTTGTAATGTCATGTGGGCCTTGGCTGAGTATATTAATTTTTATATGGCACTCATTGTCATTTGAGAAGACCCCAACATAGACAATGTTAACATTCCACTGCAAACAGCCTGTCACCTGACCCACTGTATCTAAAATAAAACTAGTTTACTTATACTGCAGTTTAAACAATTGGCACCAGTCTCTTCAGGTGGACAATTATCTCTTGACATATATGAAGCTTGGTCTTACTCTCAGTAATATATGAAGCTTGGTCTTACTCTCAGTAATTTGGTAGGACACTTTTGAAGATGTTAGTGTTAAGACAGCCATTAGAATTTTCTGAAAGATGGCAGGGCACGACTTCCCAAAAATTGCAATTATTTGAAACCCAACATTAAGTAAGTGGGTACCACAGTTTAGCAGCTTAAAGTAACAAATAGTTCTATGCTTATCTCTTAACAAGCACCAGCTCTTTACCATACCAGAGTTCAACAGTGACCGACTGTTCAACGAGCCACAAGCACTGTCCCTATGACACCATCTTTAACAGTACTACTGACATTTCTAGTTTTCGTTCACATGTATTAATTTTGTAAAACTAAACAAATATTTTTAAAAAGGAACCATAACCTGCCACAACCGTACTGGGAATATGCTAAATGAATGACCTATAAGACTAATGAACACTAGTGGGTACAAGTATTTTTTGTAAGGTACAAATTATTTGTTCAGAAAAAAAAAACAGAATCAAGACCGACTACTAACCGTGTCAGTTACAAGTCAAGTATGACAAATATTCATGTAGACAATATATGTAAAAGAAAGGTATTAAACTACAAATTCAAGAAGCATATATATAATTTTGCATAACAGTCATACCCACTTTCTCTTTCATGATGCACTAAAAAGTACACGTCTCACCTGGATGTACAACAGATCGAGTCCAACTAGATCTTCCATAACATCACTGTCATAAGCAGAGTCCCAATAGCTAGAAGAAATAAACATGAATGTCAATTCTGATAAAAACAGCAGCAATTACCCAAGAATATGTACTTTTAAGCCTCCAATCTTGTCTGGACTTTTTATTTACTTGTTTTCTGTTGAAAGGGGCACTGCATTGACTTTGTCAATTACCAGGACTTAGATACAACCTAGGAGAGTACATACACAACTTCAGTAAAATTCCATATGCACAGCAAAATAGAATAACATAATTTAGTGCGTTTTACAGCAAAAACACATAGATGAAAGAGTAGCATAAAACTGTGCACTGGGTTCTCCATATATTACTAAGGATTGTGTATATGTATTTACGGTTTCTGAAATGCCCACACTTGATTTTTTCAACCAATTAATGTGTTGCAAGTCAGTCAAGACTGGATTTGGTGTCCTGAAGAAGAAAACCATTCAATATTCATGTAGCATCCACATCTAGACACTAAGCCATGAGAAAAAGCAGTTTACCATCTGTACGTACCTCTGCATTTTAGATCACTCAATCTAGCATCTGAAATTAATTTGTAATAAAACCACATAGTTTTAGAGCAGTTCATGAGCCAGATGAGTTGTGATACATCACATCTACCCCACCCTTAACAGAAAGTAACAAGGTTGTAGTACATTTTAATGGTGAGCTACTTTTGGTAAACATTTTTAGCTTGCAATTAGCCTCATACTCAGCACAGCTTATGAAAATCCAGACACACCACTTTGCAAGATTTTGGGTTTTTTCTACTTTTACTCAGGCACTGCATTTTAAAACATTAAACTCAATATTTTAAGCATTTAATTTCCCTGTCACTCTTACCTGTCCTCACCCTCCCTTCTATCTCCTACTATTCTTACACTATATTTAACTCCTCACAGCTATGAACCTGCACACGTATCATATTTATGTTATTTTAATACACTCTATGAACCTTGAGGACATATTTCACTGGTGTCATCTGAATATAAGACATTTATTACTTCCATATGTCCATGATTGTAACCTTTTCATTCTTGTTTTATTATCAGACTCATTCAATGCAATAGTACTGCTCGATTTTTAATCTGCAATAATATTTATCTGTAATAATATTTTTCTTTGTATATAACTTTGTGGAGCTTTTCTCCCTGGGCTTCCACTAAAAACGGGCTCATTCAGGCCCAGTGGACTTTCCTGGTTAAAAAATACAATAAATACATACATACATACATAAATAAATTCAGAATTCTAAAACAGTCTTATACAACTGGACCTCTTGGCAAAGTATTTATCTTCTGTTGACTAGGTTAGTCCCACTAGCTAGTAGCTGCTTTTCAGGGAAGACCCCAGGTGGTACTTCTACATCAGAGAACATCCACTACTTTTTTGATTTCTGTTTCTGCCTCCTGCACCAAAGGTGAATGTGCTCCCTGTTGCACCAGTGACAGTGCTAAAGTTCTGAACAGTGCATTTAAACTTTTGAAATGATCTTTACATATAGTAAGTTACAAGCCTCTTTTTATACTTCTCTCTGTATTTTAATCAAAGCAAAAAAATAATTTATGTGCAAAAAAGAGGAAGCTTCTTAACTGTCTACTACACAGTGGGTCTACTGTAATCAAAATATTCTCCAGCAATATGAACAGCAAAAAATGTTTCAAAATGGCCAAATGTTTTGTTAAGTAATGTGTCACAGTACTTATAAGTGCCATGGGGCCCTTGATGTCTTCTCAATGATGAGCAAAAGCAAATGTTTGTTTCGTTTACTATTTCTCAATAAAACAAAACTGTCCTACATGGAATGCATATTCTCTAGCCAGTCTCTTTAAGCAGCTAAGCTCATCACAAATTTTTGTTAAAAGTCTTTCTTATGCACTCAGTCAGGCATGACTCTTGATTCATTCACATGGAACTATTTCTTAATCAGTGCCTAAACATCAAATTGGCTGTAAGGATACCTTATGTACTAAGGGCTTAATGTCCATGCCTAAACATCAAGCTGGCAGGAGGGGTCCTTCAGGTAAGATGCGTTCTAAATCTAAATCCATGCCTAAACAGAAGGGGCCCCAGTTGTAGGATGTGTAGAAATTCTGCAACCTCTTAGCATGTTATTTAACTGATGCCAAGAAGTAGTTCATGCTGGCTACTCTTACGGCAGTTGCAATGTAGGTCTTAAAATCATTCTACCATTCCAAAGGCTTGGGCCAAAGTAAGGTTGCTTTTGTGTATGTTTCCAGATTTTACTTACCCATGTTACCTAAATTAGCTATCTGTTGAAAAGGAGGGTTATTATCAGTTCTAACCGTCCTCAACATTTGAAACACATCTTGACCAGGATTTATGAGCCGATGTGGCTCCACAACTTGGAATTCTGAATATTCAACAATGATAACATGCATTCTGTTCTATATGCAGGCTTAACGAAAATTGTAAAGCGTTCAAACACCAAGAACACAAAATAGCCAACCGGACCTCTGTTGCTCGAGCAGGAAATAGGAACAACTGTGATGCACAATAGCTGTAGGGTTCAAAGTACAATGAACATAATCCACGTACCAGCCAGTAAATAACACAGGTTTATTAATAGAACCACACGAATCACAGGTTAAGCACTTTCATCCGCATATAGCAGACTTCCTCAGAACCAATTAATGTCCATTGCTAAATGGTATATATAGCAGATTTGGCGCCAAAAAATCAATTAGCATACATTTCATGAAAAACTTCCATAAAATTCTTTACTTTAAATATCTTTTCTTTAAAAATTATGTAGTATATAGTAATATAGTAATATAAAGATAATTACTACAATAATAATTACTAATAAATATGTTAAAAATATGTGCATAACCTTTTTCAAATTAATAACTATGTAAAAAGTAGTACATCTCAAATCCAAAATCTTTATATTACTATATACTACATAATTTTTAAAGAAAAGATATTTAAAGTAAAGAATTTTATGGAAGTTTGGTAAAGAGCTGGTGCTTGTTAAGAGATAAGCATAGAACTATTTGTTACTTTAAGCTGCTCTATTAATAAACCTGTGTTATTTACTGGCTGGTACGTGGATTATGTTCATTGTATTTTGAACCCTACAGCTATTGTGCATCGCAGTTGTTCCTATTTCCTGCTCGAGCAACAGAGGTCCGGTTGGCTATTTTGTGTTCTATATGCAGGCCTAAAAGTCCCCTCCTGATATTTATAGCCATATTGCTTTGAATAGTTCACTCATGACAAAATGCATATACTCACTGTGTCCTATGTCAGTCTGACAAAACAAATGATCTTTTTGAAGCTTTTCAGTTGCTTCATCTATTCCCGGAACCAAGTATTTTCACTAACCACTTACTTAAGCTATACAACTCCAAGATGGGCATCATAAATTATTTCAGTTCACCTTTTCTGCAGTTTGGAGCTACAAATGTTGTACATGTCAGTGAGCATTTTTCATTGGCTGAACTGCTATCTCATCATTACACTTTGCTTATTTTACTACTGTCTCAGCATTACTGTCATCTTTACTTTTATTTTTCTTATACAAAAACTAGATGGTTATCCACAAATTTACTCCATGACTGACAGGTATGACCCTAATGGAGAAAGGTGGTACAGTCTGAGGGTGGGTACTGGTAAGACATGATGGCCATACAACTCTGTGGGGCCTGGAAATAGCCATGAATCTAATCCACAAACTATTTGAAGTGTACTAAGCCCTTTTCAATTTTTGCTTCTTTCTTCTACTGTCAGAGCACTTGGGACTCCATATGGAGCAATCATAACACAGTCCATCTGCCATTTGTTTTCATATTTCTATTACTTTCTATGGCTTTACTAGGAAGCCTGCATTTTTTTTTAACAATAAACTAAACCAATATGGTTTGGAGCCTCAGCAACTACCTTTTTCGTCTAATTGATGGCTTAGAGTTTGGTTTATTAAATAGATCTATAGTCTCTACTGGTTTATGCACTTAACTATGAATTTCATGTCATAACCGTAAATTCATCTCATAATATAAAATGTCATACCAGTAAGTGATAATAAAAACTGTCTGTTCATGTCTCCATCTGGGGAAACAGCAAACAACTCTATTACCTTAGTTAAAAATAAATGGCTTCCAGTCACTGAAGTACAACAATTTGAATGTTAGGGTGGGCAATTACTGCTCCTTCAAGCTTAGAAAACTTCCTCTTTTTCTCTTAGATTTCTTAACCAGGATGTCCCTTCTCTTACTAACCTCACATTTTCCTCAACTCTTTAGGTTATTAATCCTTTGTTGAACAAGTTAGTCCCACTAGGCTAGTGGCCTCTTTTCAGGGGATACTTGAAGTGGTATTTATACTACAAGGGGAAATTTGGACAGGGCATCTTGGAACTTCCCTTACTAGTCAATGTTGAGAATGGGACCCATTATGGAGGAGCACTTCCTGTTAACATTTCAGGTGCAGAGTGGCCTGACGAAACAGGGAGGCAGATGGAGAGAGTAGGAGATGATGGAGTAGTGAAACAAATAAATGAGAAAGCAAATGTCAAAAATGAAGAACGTGTACAGAACTCTGAGGAAATGTTTCAAAGAAACCTGTTAGATGACTCCGCAAATGAAGGGCATATAATTACAACTCACCAGTCGGGAGGGTTGCAGGATAATTTACTTAATGAAATGGTGGTACAGAGTGTGCCAGAAAATGAAGATGTTTCCTGGGTGGATATTATGGAGAAAATACAAAAGGATGCTGCAGAGGCAATCCTGAAGAATAGTAGTGATTTGAAAAAGAAAACGTATGCAGAGAAAGTAAAAGATGGCAAAAGTGGAGTAGTAGAAAAGAAGGGAGAAGAAAATGAAAAAACTAACGGATGTGGTAAGGATTCAAAGTAAAGAAGACAAAGTAATGCACAGATATGAAGTGTAGGACAATTTAATAGCTCTTTGGGTGTAAAAGCACGAGGTAAGAGCATTTATTCTTATTAACAGAGAGACATTTTGTGACATCACATTTGAGACTGTTTTTTCAATGGAAAATATTCTTGAAGAATATGAAAAAAAAAAGAAAGATCATTTACCCATGGAATATTTATGTAATAAAAGCGTTTAACAGGAAAACACAAAGAATATTCATGTACAATTTTGAACAGATGTAGAAAGAGAGACTTTGAAATGACATGTAAAGAAGTATTGGACACTGCAAACGTTTATGACAAAAAGGAGTTTATGGTGGCTGGAATTGTAATTTTGTGTTAAAAATAGAGATAAAATTATAGAGATACCAAGCATGATACATGTGGAGGGGAATAAGGATGTTGTAAAATATTGAGGACAACCCAAAACCCCATTTTTTTGTGGAAAAGGACATTTGATACGTAACTAAGACAAAAGAAAATGTTACATTTGTGGGGAAATGGGACATGATGTAAAAAATGTGAATTGAAATGTTATAAATGTAACAAAATTGGACATTTATGGATGGATTGCAAAAATGAAAATAACAGTAAGGAAAAAGGAAAACAAAGAAAATGAACAAAGAAGAAATTTTTGAAGTAGAAATAGAAGAAAACCTGAATTAGGAAAAAATAATACAGAGGATATTGGAGAAGGTTCTGAAACAAGTGTTAAAGCAGACAAACTGGGAGGTAGTAAAAGGGGGGAAATAATTCTATTGGTAAAAGGGTAAAAAGCAGAAAAAGACAATTTAAAGGGATAAGTACAAAAGAAAAAAGAAAGGAATGGATGAAAAAGAATATATACGGCTAAAGAGTTGGGGCTTGGTATCATGGTTAAGGTGTTTGACTCACACAAGGTACAGTGCTTGATTCTCACCTTTAGGGAGGAAATTGGTTAGGCTTAGAATGGCCTATTAAGAAAGCTAGCCTTGTAATTAGCTCTGAATTTATGAAACCATGAATATAAGGAAAAGGGAAAATGAATTTTTTTTGAGTGTTTTCTGTAAATGTGAATATTATTAAGAATATAGTAAGAAGAATAGGAATTTTGGAGTGGTGTAATACTGTAGATGTAATTATATTCGAAGACACAATATTTTTAACAAATCAAGAAAGATTACAAACAGAGAAACTATGGGGAAAAAAGATAATTTGGAATTTCGGAAATGAGACATGTTGTGGAATAGCCATATTCTGTAGAAATACAATAAATATATTAGATGTAACTTTAGCAAAAATGGGAAGATTAACCACCGTAGATTTAAAATGGAAAGAACAAATCTACAGAATTGTAACATGGTATGCTTACACTAACTGTAAAGAAAGGAAAAGCTTATTTCATCAGATTTTAGACTATGTAGTGATAAACATGATTATAATAAATAACAGTATCTTTGTGATTTAAGATACAAGTGTAAAAAGAAAGGAAATGATATTGGAAAAATGCTAGAAGTTATAAGATGTGGCAAGTTAAAACTTTGAGACAAAAATTCATGGACTTACAAAAGGGGTACGTATAGAATTTAAATATATTATTTTATAGTATCAGAAGGTTTAGTTACAGAAGAAGGGAAGGTAGCTGAAACAGGATCTTCTGATCATCTTGCAATATGGCTACAGATAAAAGAAAACAAAGAATATATTGAAATAGGCAAAGGAATAAAAATGATAAATCAGAAAGCATTGAATGAAGGAAAGAAATCAGTAATACAGTTATGGGAAAGATCACATTACTTTGACAGAATTTTATAAAAATGGGCTGAATGGTGGGTGATATTTAAGGAAAATATAAAAAAAATGTTTTTTTTTTTGTTTTGTTTTTTACAGTGGCAATATGAAACGAGAAAAGTAGAAAAAGAAAAATATAAATAAAAGAGCATATAACAATGCATTGGAAGACTTAGAACATATTGCTAGAAAGTACTTTGACAAAAAAAGAATTACATGAAAGAAATCAAGAAAAAAATACAAGACTTGTTATATAAACAAAGATACTTTTTACAAGGAAAAAGAGAACATATTGAGTTACTTAAGTAGACTAGTAAAGGAAGATAATAGTGTAATGAGAGAAAAAAAATATAAAAGGAGAAATGGAAATAAGTCAGGAAACGATTATGAATAGTGTAGTACAAAATGTTTAAAGAAAAAAAAGGTACTGAAAAAATGTGGAAAGTAGAAAAGTTAACAGAAAAAGAAAAAGAGTTGGAAAAGCAGATTTCTTTAAATGACCTAGATAAAACATTGGGGCAAGTCTATATAGATTTGGCTGCAGGCCCAGATGGAATAAGGTATAAAATGTATAAAAACTGAAGGGAATGGCAAAATCTATTTTCTAAAGATTTCTGAATAAAAGGTTTTAAATGAACATTTTTATGTATAAAGAATTATGTAGTGGACTACTTAAATTCATATGGAAAAAGGAAGACAGAAGAGCATTAAAAAAACTGGAGACCAACAGTATTGAATAATAATGACTTCTAAGATCTTTAGGTAAATAATACAAAAGAGATTTTAAACTAAAATGGAAAATATTATTGAAGACAGCATACAGAGCATAAAGGGGAATGGTTGTCAGAATTATTAATGGTAGAGAAATTGTGGATGACATTATGAACAGCAAAAAAGCAAAAATTATGACAGGAGACCTTAATAAGGCTTGTGACATAATTGGATATGAAGTCTTATGGGTAATGAAAGAATATTAGTGAGAAAGTTAGGAAATTATGTATATCAGCATATAGCTATAGTAAAGAAGAAATATTTGTAAATGTCTGGTTAAGCCAATAGGTACACATGAAGAGTGGTGTAAGACAGGGGTGCCCGATGAGTTGTATACTCTTTGCATTAGTTATGAATGTGACAGTATGCAAAATAAATTACAAAATAAAGGAAGTGGGTATATAACACCTGAAGGGTTAAGAATTCCAGTTAACATATGCAGACATTATAATAAATACAAAAAAACAAAATATGGATAAAAGAAGTAATAATTTGCACAAACGAATGCTTAGAGATGACAGGAATGGCTTTAAATAAAGAGAAAAGCAAAGGTTCAGGTGATGTAATAAAGATTGAGGGTATACATTTTACAATGAATGAAATCTTGGAATAAAGATGCAAGTAGAAATCAATGGGGAAAAAAAAACAACAAAAGAAACAGACATGTCTTTTCTGTAAAACACACAAATGATCATTCAGAAAAAAAGGCTTATTTGATAAATTCAGTACTGATGGGAAAAACATCACACTTAGCAAGTATATTTATGTTGCCAACAGTATTTGAAAAGGAATTACTGCAGATATTTTTTCATTTATATGGAGTTCCAGATTAAACTCAGTAAAAAGAGGAGTTTTGTATGTAAATAAAGGAGGAAGTTTAAATATGTTAAATGTACTATTTCTTTCTTTCTCACTGTGACTGATGACATGTATATGAACTGTAAGTATGAAACTTTGCACACCTTTACATTACATTTAATATCTTCTAGTCTCTTAACTACTTTTTAAAATTTTTATTCAATCGTAACATTTTAATCCATAACATGGCAACCATACATTTATAGAAAAAAAAAACACAAGTTTCCATCGTTATTGATATGTGGCATAAATGTTCCATTTTTAACAATTTTCATTCACTCCAAAATTACACAAGTTGCTCAGTTCCAGTTTTCTCTCAAATCTTACTCCTTCTCCTGAATGTTATTCTGCATGTATTGTTTCCAAATATCCCTTTTATTTCTATTAAGTAAATCTTCTTGGCCCTTTCAATTTATGAATAGCCCACCTTCTATTTTGTTCATTTCCTTTACACATCTATAACTTTCTTGATGTTGGGAATATTTCCATTTTCTAGTTAATTCATAAATGCTTTTTTTGGCAGCAATTTATATTAAGAGGCCTTAATATGTGTTAACAATTCAGATCCTATATCCAAGCTCCAAGGATACATTTCCTTAGTTACAAACATTTGGTCCCTCAACATTCCTATCAAAATACTATCAAAATACTCTGAAGGGATTTTTTTTAAATCTACCAACTCTGTGCATTTACAAAAAGATACATTCCTAATTACCCCTCTCTTTCCGATCACACCTCTAGCATTTGCAATCAACCAGAAGAAAAATTCTCTGAAGTCTACTGGGGGTATAGAAATACCTATGCAAATACTTCCATGCAAAAAATCCTAAACCTTCTGGGGCTTTGTTGCATACTTGAGGCCCTTACAAACTTCTTCTCAAAGTTCCTTTATAATCTACCTTTCCATTCTCTTTAACCAGTCTTTTTCAATCTCCTCTGATGGATTCTTATCATGCTCTATTTTACCTTTTTTTAATGGCAGCTTATGTTCTTCACAGGGATGGTTCTGGAATGCCCCAGAGCAGCTACAAAAGAAAAAGATGTAAAAGAACTAGAAAGAGAGGCTGAAGAGGCAGAGCTGTTGCTAAACTGAAGAGAGACCCCCACAGGCCTGCATTACCTTCAGTAGTACTTACAAATGTCTGCTCACTGGATAATAAGATGGACTATCTGAGAATGGAGCTCACAAAAAATAAGGTGTGGGACACTTGTTTGTTCATTTTCTCTGAAATGTGGTTGCATAGTAACATTAGTGACAATGCTGTGAACCTAAGATGGGCTAACTCTCTTTAGAGCATGTAGATGTAAAGCACAGAGTGGCAAAACTAAAGGTGGTGGTGTATGCATCTATGTAAATAACAGATGGTGCAAAGACTGTAAGCTGGTACAATCATACTGCTCCGAAGATGTGGAAATATTGACATTAAAATGCAGACCTTTCTATGCACCAAGGGAAATCAGTGGGAAATATGTCACAGCAGTGTACATCCCCCCCAAGTGCTAACATCACTGATGCTCAAAATAAACTCCATAATATTATCTGTGAGCTACAAAGCAGAAACACAGAATTTACATGTGTGATAGCAGGTGATTTCAACACAGCTGAGCTTAAGGAGATACTACTCCATTTTTATCAGTATGTGGATTTCCCCACCAGAGGGGAGAAAGTACAGTTTTGTACCTACCATAAATGTAGATGTCCGAACAGGATAGCATCTGCAGTCCTTACAAATGGGTTGTCCTGTCGTCAGGCAGCCCTTCGGTCGGCCGGATTCCAAAGTCTGGGTCTGGCCTCGTCTGGTGTCGCACTTCACCCGACGTCATCTCTGCTGGTCTTCGGGTATAAAGGCATCAGCCGACGCCATTTTCCTCAGTGTTTCTTGCCCCAGATGCCAGTTGCCCTCTTGGATAGCTAAATTTTTGGGTAAATGCCAATGTGTCCAAAAAAGTAGAAGGCAAACACAAAAAATAAGCATGTATGTACATATATACAAACAAATACACCATAAGAGATCCCCCCCCAGCTAGCTATTAGGTGGGCAAATACCCTAGGAGTACCACAGAGGGGAAGGAGGGTGGGTAATCCTGACTGCAGATGCTATCCTGTTCGGACATCTACATTTATGGTAGGTACAAAACTGTACTATGTCCTTCAAGGATGCATCTGCAGTCCTTACAAATGGGTAGAATACCATAGCCAAACTAGGGGAGGAGGAAGAATAATTATGGTCATAGCCGGTTTTAGGCACCAGCGAACCCTGCGGTCGCTGGGGGCCCCCTGTTCCCTGGGGGCCCCCAACCACAGCAAGTTATCTTATCCTGATATTTTGTCACATCTGTAAAACCAACAAAAGCTAGTGCAGCAGTCTTGCATACTTAATAAACTATGAGGGTAATAACTCTTATTTATATCTCCCTTAAAATTCAAAGATATTTCTGGTTGTAGTAACGGTGTTTTGTCAAGTAACAGGCATCAGAATGCCATTAAATATTTTACTACTGACATAGTGCTCCTGGCTTCATTAAACCCTGCTTTTGGACATTTTCTCCACTAAAACTAACTACATAGCCAGCTTTTGGTCCCTGCAAAACCATGGCTGCAGGGGGCCACCTTAATCATCTTTGTCTGTGTGGGGGCCCCACAAAAGCTGGTGCTGGTTGGGGAAAAATGAGGAATGAAAAATGCATTAATATCCTAATTATGCTCTTTAAAATTAACAGGGCTGTGATATGACCCTGTTAGGATGAAGATGATAATGAACATGAACAATATAAGCACTAGAGGGATCAACAGCCCAGAGTGACTTATCTCAATGCAAACTTTGGATTTTAGGAAGAGCTGATGCTTCCGATCATCAGGGATAGTTTCTCTTTCAGGTAGTTTTATAACTAATACCAGAACACCAGATATTATAACTCAATTTCTTTGCTTAAGAATTCAGTACAATCCCAAAAATAATAGAATAAATGCTCAGAATCAGAAATATGTTTAAATATTACTCTAATTCTCTTAAAAAGTTACTAGAATAACATATTTTGCATCAACATCTATTTTTGGACAATAAGTATAAAACTCAGATGTCTGGATTAATTGACTGTTTGTAATCCTGAATGATTTACCAGCAAATCAGACTTTTACGACGGATAAAGCAAAAGTATGAACAAAATCAGGGAAGGTCTGTGAAAGTAGGGACAGTGACAAGTATGCATTACTCCTCAATGGGATAAATCTTACTGCTTCTGCTGTTTGACAACTGCTAAACAGCAGTGATTAATCTGGTGTGGCAGTACCAATGTTGCACAAGGCATTGCTGTTTGCTGAAATAAGTACATAACTAGTACTGTTGTGGCTTATGCATGTGTGTGTGTGTGTGTGTGTGCATGTGCGTGTGCGTGTGTGTGTGTGTGTGTGTGTGTGTGTGTGTGTGTAAAAAACATCACTGATTTTTATCTGTGCATGCACCCAATAATGCCAGGACACAGACATTATTCTTCTGTGTATCAGTAAAAAATGTACCTAACAAGTAATTATATTTCGAAAGTAAGATATAACATATATCACAGAACATTCAGACACTTAGATATTCTTGGAGTCTGGTTGCCCCCACTCACCAGACTATCTAAATGGATAATGGGGACTCCCTTTATCATCCTTGACTCTGTGGGGGCCCCACCAAAGCTGTTGCTTGTTGAAGAAAAATGTATCAATTTTCTGAATACGCTGTTTAACCTGAATGGTGCTGAGATATGACCCTTTAAGGATAAAGCTAATAATAGCCTCTGTTTACAACCACACCCATTCTAAAACCAGCCCTGCTCAAATGTGTGTGTGTACATAAAGCTTCTACAGGTTATGAGGGGCTAGAGATTGTGTGGATATTACATCTTTAATTTTCATCACAGTCAAACCTTAGAGGTGCACACATGAAGTCATTATAGCTTGTGTTTGAGCTGAGGGCAGTGTTTCTCACAGACCTCAGAGGTGTACAAAGAAGATTACTATAGCTTGTGTAAGAGAGGTGTACTGTCTAGGAGGAACAAATCTGAATATTACTGAAATCATTGTCACGATCACGTACTAGGCACATATACATGTGGCTGCCTTTGACGGCTGGGGTGAAGAACATGCTATGCATATGTGTATCATCAGTCACTTGAAATATATGACAAAAACAATTTAAATCTCTGCTTTCATCCCAGTCTAACACCAGATGGATGCATAGGCAGTGACTGTCTTTTTTAGAGGGTTAGGGAGGTAGGCAGTATTTCTAGATAAGACTTAAATATTCTCACAACTACTGGCTTGTTAGTTTACTGTAAGCTATAATTTTGTCAGCTTTGAAAATTAAGCCTTGGGCACAAATTATGTCTTCCTTGAAAGAAAAAAATAAGACTGAAATTCTTTTTTTCTTCAAAATTTTTATTTAGGCCACCATTGGAGAAAAAGCTTAGAGTAAGGCAAAATGTGAGAAAAGGAATAAAAAAGTAATGTGGATGTTATGGGGAGCCCAAAAGGAGAAGGACTCAGAGGAAAGGACTGGAGGGTGTGTGTGTGTGTGTGTGTGTGTGTGTGTGTGTGTGTGTGTGTGTGTGTGTGTGTGTGTGTGTGTGTGTGTGTGTGTGTGTGTGTGGGAGTGGATTGAAATGTAGGTCCAGTCATCATTTCACTTTAAGTCCAGACCTGTACATAGACTTGGTGCAATGTATCACTGTTGCAACTAAGTGCCAGTAACTATAACTGCCCCTTTGTTAGACAGCTCAGCATAGTGATAGTGTGATACATAGGCCTGTTGTAATGTAAAAGCTTGTAGCTGCATGTCTGTCTGTGGATACTACTCCTAAATGTTTGCAGCATGAAATAAAAGGTTGCTTAGGATGGATGGCAATGTTAGGATGATACTTATACTGGAAGTGCCTAGGGGGCCCCCAACTTGACATTTGCTGGGGGCCCCCAAAATGCTAACACCGGCCCTGATTATGGTGTAGTTAGGATCCCTTGCAAAACAGCAGTGGCAAACCCTGCTCGGGATCTAGAGTATAGAGGTAAGTTATAATGCTTGGCAAATGTATGCACGGAGGTCCAAGTAGCAGCCTCAATAATGTCCTTGGTAGCCACTCCTCGTAAGAAAGCTGTGGTAGTGGCTGTAGCCCTTGTAGAATGAGGCCTTATGTTCTGTGGAATTTGCTTTCCATGGTAGGAGTAACAGAATCTTATGCAATTTCCTATCCACTTGGAGATTGTCTGTTTGGAAATTGCTTTTCCTTCCCTTCCTGTTGCATAAGCTACTAGAAGCTGGTCAGTTTTTCTATTGCCCTTGGTTCTGTCCAGGTAGTAGCGCAACTGTCTATGTACATCCAAGGTATGCAGCAGTCTTTCCCCCCTGTTCTGTGGATTGGGAAAGAAGGTAGGTAGGTGGATTGCCTGGTTTAGAGACACTCTGGATACCACCTTAGGCATAAATGTAGGATTAGTTCTCATGGACACTCTTAGGAAGGGTTGTACTGCCATTAAAGCCTGTAGTTCCGAGACCCTTCTTGCTGAAGTAATTGCCAGTAGGAAAGCAGTTTTCCAGGATAGGTGTTGAAGATCTGCTGTTGCTGCTGGTTCGAATGGAGGGAGTGTCAATTTTTCTAGCACAAAGTTCAAAGTCCCATGCTGGTAATGGTGGTTTCCTAGGAGGTTTTACATTCTTAATTCCTCTCAGGAACTGCCTGAGTAGAGGATGTGAGAAGACAGGGGGATCGAAGCTGTATTCTGCAGAAATAGCTGATGCATGTATCTTGATGGAGGAATAGGACAGGCCTGTATGGAGAAGCTCTGCCAAGTACTCCAGGATGTTGGCAATATCTACCTTTGACACATCTTTCCCTCTTTCAGTACTCCAAATGACAAACCTTTTCCATTTTCCTGCATAGTTCCTTCTTGTTGAAGGTCTGCGGGCCTCAAGGATAATGTCTTTAACCCTTTGGGATAAATCTGGGTTAGTTACTCTTATGTAATGTTCCAGGCAGTCAGTTGCAGAGTTTTCAGGTTTGGTTGCAGGATGTTGTAGTCGCTCTGAGTTAACAGCAAAGGAATCAGGGGCAGTGTCCACGTTTGCCCCCGAGACATGCTCCTCAGCAATGGATACCAATGTTGTCTTGGCCAATTTGGAGCTATCAGAATTATCCTTGGACGTTCCTCTTTGATTTTCAGTAGTACCTTGTGCATCAAAGGAAGAGGTGGAAATGCATATGCTGTCAGGCCTTTCCAATTGAAGGATAGAGAGTCCACCTTCCAAGCAAGTGGGTGGTATGTCCTTGTGCAGAATTTCTTGAGCTGGTGATTGAGTGGGGATGCGAATAGGTCTATTTGTGGCATTCCCCATTTCTTTGTGATGGCCTTGAAGATGTCCGGGTGTAGCATCCATTCGTGAGCATCCGAGGTAGTTCTGCTTAACATGTCTGCTAGGATGTTTTCTTTTCCCGGTACAAATATTGTGTAACTGAATGTTGTAGCTCAGAGCCATATTCCATAGGTCCAGAGCCATTCGGCATAGGGGGTATGAATGAGTGCCTCCCTGTTTGTTGATGTACCACATGACTGTGGTGTTGTCTGTCCTTATCATCAATTGGCCTTCTTTGAGGAATGGCCTGAAATTCTGGATTGCTAGTTTTACTGCCAGCATTTCTTTTTGATTTATGTGCAGGTGCAGCTGATCTGGAGTCCATAAGCCTTGAATGCACTTGTCCAGCATGTGGGCCCCCCAACCGAGGTCTGAGGCGTCCGTTGTGATGGTTTGGCTTGCTTGAATGTTGTGGAAGGACAAACCTGGGTTTGACTGGCATGCCTGAGCCCACCATAGGAACTCTCTTTCAGGCATGGGATTAGTGGTATTTCGGTTTCTAAGCTGTGGTTTCTAAGCTGTGTTTGTGTTGAGACCATAAATTCTTTAGGTACCACTGTAGCTTTCTCATATGCAGTCGTTTGCTCGGTTTCGGCCGAAACCGAGACACTTGCGGTTTGCTTAACCGTGGTTTCGGCCGAAACCGCGGACCGCGAGTGTCGGTCCTTTTCTTTGCGTTTCTTAACAATTTGAGTAGTCGGAGGATCCGACGGCATAATGTACGCAAAATCTGAGCCGAAAAACTGTTCAGCAAACTCCGACCGACGCCTAAGCGTTCGTCGGTTGAAGGAAGCACAGGCTAAACATGCTGCTACGTCGTGGTCTGGGCCTAAACAAGGTAAGCAGTAAGAGTGGAAATCTTTATGAGGTATTTGTTTCCCACAAGTTAAACAGTTCTTCACTTTTTCTGACATCGGCTGAGGCAAGAAAGAGTCCCCAACGGGGTACTTAGCTTTTAGAAGTCTTCGAAGTAGTATTCGGTAGTAGTAATCTCTGGATCTGACCGACCGGCACTTGCGAACAGCTTCTGCTTCGGGCGCCACGCGGCAAGAAAGACTGAGGAAAATGGCATCAGCTGATGCCTTTATACCCGAAAACCAGCAGAGATGACGTCGGGTGAAGTGCAACATCAGCCGAGGCCAGACCCAGACTTTGGAATCCGGCCGACCGAAGGGCTGCCTGACGACAGGACAACCCATTTGTAAGGACTGCAGATGCATCCTTGAAGGACATCACAGACAAAGCTTACAGCAAGGTTAAAGGAGCATTTAAAGCTCTGAAGCACCCCAACACAGACAGCTGTGATCACACTGCCATCTTGCTTCTTCCTAAGACTGCTTTGATCAGAGAAAAAAACAACAACTAAACACAGCAGAGTCTAGCAGGAGGGTTCCATGGATTGTCTTCAGGACTGTTTCAATACCACCTTCTGGGATATCTTCATAGAAGCGGCTACGCATAACCTCCAGTTAGACAGACACCTACACAGAATCAGTTCTTGCCTACATAAATAAATGCATGGAGGATGTAACCACCATGAAAGCCATCGCTATAAAAGCTAATCAGAAGCCCTGGCTCACCAGGAATGTCTACGAGCTACTGAGGGAAAGAAACACAAGTCAAAGCAAATGACAAAGAAAGGTTAAAGACGGCCAGGTCAAATCTGAAAAAGAGCATCAAAGAGGCAAACGGAGTATGGGAGGAAAATTCAGATCCTCTTCCAAGACATGAGGGACATGAGAAGCCTATGACAGGGGAAGCCTATGGCAGGGGATACAGCAGCTCATGGACTACAAGACCAAAACACCCCAATGTGATGACAACTTGGAATTCCTAAATGAACTGAACTCCTTCTTTGATGAAAACACCACTGTACCTTTTAAAACAAACACTGACAAAGAGGAGATGGGGTTCACCTTAAACTCCAAGGAGGTGAGACTTCAGCTTAAGAAGGTGAATCCTAGGAAGGCTGCTAGACCAGAAAACATGTTCAGCAACTTGAAAGAAAGCAGCAAAAAAGAATAATCCACAACCGGCCACAACACAAACACAGATTTAATAAAAAACTTCTGACACTCCAGCGCCTCGGCTCTCAGCCTTCCAGGAGTAATACAAATACAAACATTTCACTAGCCCTTTTTTAACACCATCAATTAATTGTTCAATTACATAATAATTGCTGCCAATTTAATTTCTAAATTTAAACCTACAGGTACCATAGTATTACATTTCAAAATGTAAATGGATTCCTTATAAAAAAGTTTCTCCTTAATATCTACTTCACCAATTTTCATAAAAATGTGTTCTAAAACAGAAACTTGGCATAAGAATAATCACTGTCATGTACTGCTTTAAAATGCATAGCAATACTGCTTTCAGTTTTATTATTCTTTATGTCCCTTATATGTTCCTGTGTTCTAACTTTCAATTTTTTTTTACTTTCCCCTATATAAAATAAATTACAGGGACATTTGAGAACATATACTACACCTTCACTATTACAGGAAAAACTGCCACCAGGTAAAAAAGAAAACAACCTGGCAAGGTGTTGAAGGGGTGTGCTGATCAGTTATAGCTTGTACTGACAGACATCTTCAACTCATCCCTTGCTATGGAGAAAGTTCCCTCATGTTTCAAGGAAACAAGTATTGTCCCACTTCCGAAGAAACCCAGCACTACCTGCCTCAATGAATTCAGACCGGTCACCTTAACCACAAATGTAATGAAGTGCTCGGAGAGGATTGTGAAGAAACATCTATCTGCGGGTCTGCCTAAGTCCTTCGATCTGATCCAGTTTGCATACCAGGCAAATAGATAGACTGTGGATGTGATATCAGTCGCACTACATCCTGTATTAAAACACCACTAAAAGAGAGGAACAACTATGTAAGGCTGCTGTACATCAACTTCAGGTCTGCATTCAACACTGTAACTTGGTGGATAAGCTTGTGAAACTTGGGATAAACAAGCACCTATGTAACTGCATTCTTGACTTTCTGATTGGTAGACCCCAATGGACATGCGTTGGAAACAACACCTTTCAACTCATAGTCCTGAATACTGGCATTCCCCAAGGTTGTGTGCTCAGCCCCCTTGCTCTTCACCCATGACTGTACTGCAAAACATAATTCAAACCATATTATAAAATTTGCTGATGATACCACAGTCATGGGTCTCATTAGTGGTTGAGATGAACATAACTGCAGGGATGAGGTGAACACTGCCTGGTGTAACAGGAGCAATCTGGACCTGAATGTTAATAAGACCAAAGAAATGATTATGGACTTTAGGAGAAAGGCAACTATTCACCAACCACTCACTATCAAAGGGGAGGTAGTAGAGAAAGTCAAAACCAAGTTCCTCTGCTTTCACCTCTCGGACGACCTCTACTAGACTGTTAATACCAACAATATAGACAAGAAGGCTCAACAGAGGCTATACCTCCTGAGAAAGCTTACAAAGGCCAGGCTCTCACGGTCTGCTCTTACTACTTTTTACAGAGGAGCTATTGACAGCATTCTCACTAGGAATTTCATAGCATGGTTTGACAACTGCACAGTTGCTGAGAAGAAGAAATTACAGAGGGTGGTGAGGGTGACTGAGAAAATCTTGGGCACAAACCTCCCTTCTATGCAGGAGCTTTTGTTTACAAGAGCAAGAAAGAGAACATACAAAATACTATCGTATTCGACCCATTCAGCCCAGAAATGGTTCTCACAACTTGCATTTGGAAGGAGGTACCGCAGCTTCTGCTGTAGGACTACCAGATTCAGGAACAGTTTGTATCCTACATAAATGACAATAAAGTTTCTTTGAATCTTCTTCTATAATCACCTAAAACCTCTTCCAAGAACTGGTCTTTCACTTAACCGATCACAGGCAATCAGAAAGGGGTGCTGAATGCTATCAATCACTAATAAGGAACACTGCCTCTAAATTGCAGCTCAGACTTCCTTTGTCAACTATTTTCAGTAAATTCCAGCCCCCTCTTGTCTACTTTCTATAGCCCTACTTTCAGACATACAATCTCCTTTCTCCATTTTCACACTGACTTCATTCTTGGAATACTTTCTGTGTTTTAAGAATACGATATTGTGCATGATTGTTATTTACCTTAAGATTTGCATCCAAAATCGGAGTCCGTCTGCTGGAACCCCCCATCCATGTTTCATCATTTTCCTTTTCTACATTTATTAGTACACTTCGACTTGAGTTACTTATATAAGCTTTAACTGCATGGTTCTAAAGCATCCATTCAAATCAGTTACCCTAAACACCATTGTTCTATAGAGAGAATTAACGTACGCTACTTAAAGATCATGTTTAAATGAGCAAAAGAAGGTTTTATTTTTACATGAAAAAAGTGTTTAGATGCACAAGGATGCTTGCAAACACTCTTATGTAAAACACCTTTCTAAAAAAGTGGCTTGAAATGAAGTTTAACATTTAAATAACCTTTCGAACAAGGATGTGTAAAAATTAGTCAATCTGTATTTGTATACAACTATAAAGTACAGTTTTGTACCTACCATAAATGTAGATGTCCGAGAGGAATGCATCTGCAGTCTTTACAAATGGGTTGTCCTGTCGTCAGGCAGCCCTTCGGTCGGCCGGATTCCAAAGTCTGGATCCGGCTTCGGCTGGTGTCGCACTTCACCCGACGTCATTGCAGCAGTTATTCGGGTATAAAGGCATCAGCAGACGCCATTTTCCTCAGTGTTTCTTGCCCCAGATGCCAGGTGCCCTCTTGGATGGCTAAATTTGGATAAATGCCAAAGTTTCCAAATAGTAGAGAGCAAACACATAAATAAGCATGTATGTACATATATACAAACAAATACACCATAATAGATCCCCCCCAAGCTAGCTGAAGATTGGCAAATACCCTAGGAGTACCTCAGAGGGGAAGGAGGGTGGGTAATCCTGACTGCAGATGCATTCCTCTCGGACATCTACATTTATGGTAGGTACAAAACTGTACTATGTCCTTCAAGGATGCATCTGCAGTCTTTACAAATGGGTAGAATACCATAGCTAAACTAGGGGAGGAGGTAATGAGTAGAGATTATGGTGTAGTTAGGATCCCTTGCAAAACAGCAGTGGCAAAGCCAGCACGGGATCTAGAGTATAGAGGTAAGTTATAATGCTTGGCAAATGTATGCATGGAGGTCCAAGTAGCAGCCTCTATAATGTCCTTGGTAGCCACTCCTCGTAAGAAAGCTGTGGTAGTGGCTGTAGCCCTTGTGGAGTGAGGCCTGATGTTCTCTGGAGTTTTCTTTCCATGGTAGGAGTAACAAAATCTAATGCAATTTCCTATCCATTTGGAGATTGTCTGTTTAGAAATTTTTTTTCCTTCCTTTCCTGTTGCATATGCTACTCGAAGCTGGTCAGTTTTTCTATTGTTTTTTGTCCTGTCCAGGTAGTAGCGTAATTGTCTGTGTACATCCAAGGTATGTAGGAGCCTTTCTCCCCTGTTCTGTGGGTTGGGGAAGAATGTAGGTAGGTGGATAGCCTGATTTAAAGATACTCTGGATACCACCTTAGGCATAAATGTAGGATTTGTTCTCATGGACACTCTATCTTGATGGAAGATCAGGAAGGGTTGCACTGCCATTAATGCCTGTAGTTCTGAGACCCTTCTTGCTGAAGTTATTGCCAGCAGGAAAGCAGTCTTCCAGGATAAGTATTGTAATTCTGCTGTTGCTGCTGGTTCGAAAGGGGGAAGAGTCAGTTTTTCTAGCACAAAGTTCAAGTCCCATGCGGGCAATGGAGGTTTCCTGGGAGGTTTTACATTTTTGATTCCTCTTAGAAACTGTCTGAGCAGAGGATGCGAGAAGACCGGAGGATCCAAGCTGTACTCTGCTGAAATAGCTGATGCATGTATCTTGATGGAGGAGTAGGACAGGCCTGTATGGAAGAGCTCCGCCAAGTACTCCAGGATGTTGGCTATGTTCACCAGTTTCACATCTTGCCCCTTTGCAGTACTCCAGATGAGATATCTTTTCCATTTTGCTGCATAATTATTTCTAGTTGAAGGTCTACGAGCCTCCAGGATTATGTCTTTAACCCTTTGTGATAAATTTGGGTTAATTGCTGTTATGTAATGTTCCAGGCAGTTAGCTGCAGAGTTTTTAAGTTTGGATGCAGAATGTTGTAGTTGTTCTGTGTCAGCAGTAATGGGATCAGGGGCAGTGTCCATATTTGTCCCCGGGACATGCTCCTCAGAAGTGGATACCAATGTTGTCTTGACCAGTCTGTGGCTATCAGGATGATCCTTGGACGGTCCTCTTTGATCTTGAGAAGCACCTTGTGCATCAAAGGAAGTGGTGGGAATGCGTATGCTGTCAGGCTTTTCCAACTGAAGGATAGGGAGTCCACCTTCCAAGCAAGTGGGTGGTAAGTCCTTGTGCAGAATTTCTTCAACTGGTGATTGAAAGGGGATGCAAACAAGTCTATTTGTGGTAATCCCCATTCTCTTGTGATGGTTTTGAAGATGTCCGGATGCAGCATCCATTCGTGGGCATCTGTTGTATTTCTGCTTAATATGTCTGCCAGAATGTTTTCCTTCCCTGGTACATAAATTGCCTGTAACTGAATGTTGTAGCTCAGAGCCACATTCCATAGGTCCAGTGCCAACCGGCATAGAGGATATGAGTGTGTGCCTCCTTGTTTGTTGATGTACCACATAACTGTGGTGTTGTCTGTCCTTATCATCAACTGGCCTTCTTGGAGAAAAGGTCTGAATGCCTGGATTGCCAATTTTACTGCCATCATTTCTTTTAGATTTATGTGCAGATGCAGCTGGTCTTGAGTCCATAGGCCTTGAAAGCACTTGTCCATCATGTGTGCCCCCCAACCGAGGTCTGAGGCATCTGTCGTGATGGTTTGTCTTGGTTGACTTTTGCAGAAGGGCAGTCCTGTGTTGGATTGACAGGCCTGAGCCCACCATAAGAACTCTTGCTTCAGGCATGGGATCATCGGAATTTTGGTTTCTAGGCTGTGCTTGTGCTGAGACCACAAATTCTTTAGGTACCACTGTAGTTTTCTCATATGCAGCCTGGCATGAGGTACCAGTATTATGCAGGATGCCATGAAGCCTAGAGCTTGTAGCACTTTTCTTGCAGTTAGATGGCTCTGCTCTGTTAATGCCAAGAAGTAGAGAGGAAGTTGCTCTTTCTTTTCTGTAGTTAGAAATGCCATTTGTTTTGATGTGTCCAGTTCTGCACCCAGAAAGGTTATTCTTTGGGATGGAATCAGCCTTGACTTTTTTGTATTGACTGTATATCCCAGGGCTTGCAGTAGGTATATGACTCTTTGTAAATCTTCTGTGAGTTTGCTTTTCTTGTCCGCTTGTAGCAGGCAGTCGTCCAGGTAGGGATAGATTTGAATTCCCTGAAGTCTGCAATGAGCGATTACTGATGCCAGGCATTTCATGAACACTCTGGGCGCAGTAGATAAGCCAAAGGGCAATGCTGAGAATTGATAATGCTCTGATCCTGCAAGAAATCTGAGGTATCTTCTGCAAATTGGTCTGATGGGGACGTGCAGGTATGCCTCCTTGAGATCTAGAGTTACCAGCCAAGACTCCTTGCCCAGCATGGGAAGAAGCTGCTGTAGGGTCAGCATTTTGAATTTTGGGACAATGAGGAATGTGTTCAAAGCGGACAGGTCTAGAATAGGCCTCCATTTGTTTTCTTTTCTTGGTACCAGGAAGAGCCTGGAGTAAAATCCCTTTCCTTGCTCCATAAATGGTACCTTTTCCACAGCTCTCATTCTTAATAATTGAGATATTTGTTTTAGAGCTTCTGCCCTTTGAGAAGGTGGTAGGTTTGGCATTCCTCTCTTTCCTGGTAGTGTATGGAAATGGAACCTGTAACCTTTGTCTATAGTCTGCAAAATCCATTTTTCTCTTGTAATGCAGTGCCAGTTTCTTGAAAATAATGTTAGCTTTCCGCCTAAGGGTGCTTCTAGTTGTTCCCTGGTAGGCGGTGTCACCGCCAAGTCACTGTGATGGAGTTGTTGTAGTGGTGGTGGCTGTATCGGTGCCTCGTTGGTTGTTGCCCTGCCACTGGCGGCCCCTGTAGGCACCTCTGGATTGGTTTCTGCCTCTAGAGCGCCTATTCCTGCCTCTTTGTGTCTTAGAGGAGTCCGGAAAGGACCAATTCTTGGAGGGCCAGTTCCTGCTAAACCTTGGAGGTTGAACTTGTAAGAAATCTTTCACTGTTTGCACAGATTTTGCTTTCTCTTCCATCTTTTTTAGTACCTGCTGTGCGGGGGCACCAAATAAATTGACCTTGTCCATAGGTGCATCCAAAAGCTTAGATTTGACATGGTCTGGTAATGCCTGTTCTTTCAACCATGCATGCCTCCTGATAACTGTGCCAGTCATGGCTGATCTAAAGGAAGCCTCCAGTGCATCATAGCCACATTTTAAAGAATGGTTACTAACCTGCTGTATGTTATGTAACATTTCTTGAACATACTTTTTATCTATAGATTCTTCTGAGGACAGCTTTGTAGTCAACTGGTCAAGCATAAACTCTTGATATTGAATCATATGAAATTGGCAGTTCAAAGCTCTAGCTGACAAAGTAGCAGAGGTGTAAACTTTTTTACCCCATCTCTCTAAGGACCTGGAATCCCTTTCTGAGGGAGGGTTTTAGAAGAAGTAGCTGCTACAGCTTTAGCGCCCTCCGAGATCGTCTCTGGATCTGCGAAAGGAGCCTTATATAAGTGGTGATGAGTGTCCAGAACCCTGTAGTACCTATCGGGCTTAGCAGGAGCCGGAGGTAAAGTATCAGGAGCAGTGCAAACATCATTAAATGCATCATCAACAACAGAGAGGACTGGAGGTATAGCTAAAGGCCTATGCTGTGGCAAGTGTAGAAAGGTCCTAAGCCTTTTCCTAGAGTCTGAGAAATCTTGGCCCTGCCACTGAAATTGTTCCCTCATAGCATGCAAGGTTTCCCCAAAGGAAAATTCCTCAGGAGGAGAGGCTGAAGGGATGGACTCCTCAGCATCAGAGTCTTCGTAAGGGGAATAAGAAGCCTCAGGAGGGTCTGTATGTTCTGAGTCATCAGAGGAATCATCTGTGGCTACTGGCTCGGGGGCTCTGTTCTAGGCCTTTTTCTGGAGGAGGGAGAGGCCCTGTCTGGATGTGGCTGGACCCCACGAATTAAAGAGATGAGATCCTCTGCCAAAGAAAGCATATGGGAGCTGGTGCTGGGCCTGTGAGAGGGGGGCTTGGCAGGCACAGGTTTTGATGCTTTGGCTGCCTTAGCCCTGGCAAAGGCCTTAATAGACATAGCTGGAGGAGGCCTAGCAGCTCCACGTGCAGGGGTAGAAATATCAAGGGGAATGGTGTCTGATAAATCCTGTGAAATCGCAACAGAAGGTTGGATTTCAGAAGCGGTTTCTACCATGATAGAAGAGGCCTCGGTAGAAGGCAAGTTATCGGCTGAAGAAAGAACCGCTTGCTTGGTTTTGTCCGAAACCGAGACACTCGTGGTTTGCTTAACCGCGGTTTTGGCCGAAACCGTGGACCGCGAGTGTCGGTCCTTTTCTTTGCGTTTCTTGGTTATTTGCGTAGTCGGAGGATCCGACGGCATAATGTAGGCAAAATCTGAGCTGAAAATCTGTTCAGCAAAGTCCGAGCGATGTCTAAGCGTCCGCCGGTTAAAAGAAGCACAGGCTAGACAAGCTGCTACGTCGTGGTCTGGGCCTAAACAATGTATGCAATAGGAGTGGAAATCCTTATGAGGTATTTGTTTCCCACAAGATAAACAATTATTAACTTTCTCTGACATCGGCTGAGGCAAGAAAGAGTCCCCAACGGGGTACTTAGCTTTATAGAAGTCTTCGAAGTAGTATTCGGTAGTAGTAATCTCTGGATCTGACCGACCGGCACTTGCGAACAGCTTCTGCTTGGGCCACGCGCAAGAAAGACTGAGGAAAATGGCGTCGGCTGATGCCTTTATACCCGAATAACTGCCGCAATGACGTCGGGTGAAGTGCGACACCAGCCGAAGCCGGACCCATACTTTGGAATCCGGCCGACCGAAGGGCTGCCTGACGACAGGACAACCCATTTGTAAAGACTGCAGATGCATCCTTGAAGGACATCTTGATGTTTTTTGCTAAAATGTCTACTAAACTGACCCATATTAGTGTGCTTTTTTATCCTACTGCACTCCCAACATTTTTCCCACCTCTTTTTTCCCTATCTCTACCAAGTTAAGTTCCTAAATGGAAACCCTGCTTTTCACCATTCTCTGAAGTCCAATGCCACTGCACAGTGCGGCTACCTGGCTATAGTTCTGCATTATTGTCCCACTTCAGTTAGTTGGTAACAAAGTATGTTTTACTCAGCATTTCTTTTCCCAATTTATTTAATAAAACAATGCTAGTTGCTTAATTTGCAGTTGTAAGAGAACACACTACCAAGGTCGGCAGCTGCCCCCATGGGAAAAGCTATCTGCTCTTATTCTGTGAAATCCCTACCTTCTAACAGCACCCAACTGGGTTCCTTCATTGTATCACATTCTCCCTGGTGTCTAATCCAGCCAGTTAACATTCTCTACCCTTATACCCCCACATAAGCACAGTTCCAACAGATCTTTCTGTATGCTTTCCTACTAGCTTCACAATTGCTATTACTGATAATTACCATTTGCATTATCACTCTTTCTGTCTGCTCTGACAGATCTCCACTGTAGCTGCCCACAGGCCTCCCTACACACTGTGTTTTTTCTCTTCCTGGAGACTGGCTTTCTCCCAGCATTTCTGTTACTCGTGCAAACCCACTCCATTCACCCTCGCTTCACTCGGGCTCACTCCGCTCCCCTACCTCCACTCCCACCCACCCCCACTCTCATTAGGTTTATACCTACCCTAACCACACCCCCACATTCTCCTCCTACATATTTGACTGCAAAATCCCACCACAACCACTCCCACAATCTCAAGCTTACTCCAACTACAAATGAACAATAGGTCCCTTAGATCTTCCAATAGGCCATTACTCAGAATAACAGTCACATAACTACCATGGCAACTCCATCTACTCAAAGTAGCAAAATCCCAGAATGCTCTTGCCCAAAGCTTACAATGCACTCCTTGTTTGTCATTTAAAAATAGTTTAAAGAACATCTAAAAAGCAACTGGCTCTACTCGTTATCCACCAGTATAACCACTTTACCCTATGCTCTTTTATACCTCTACTATACTGTTTTCCTCTGTTACAGCTCCTATTGTCTACTTTCAATCTAACTCTCAATCTGCATCCCCACATCCTTTTGTCTGCTCATTTTTATTTAATTCCATAATTGTTTTTCATACGCAAATTTTTTCTTGCTTAAAGTTGCATACCTCACAACCTAGGCCTGATCACTGCTTATCAGCTAAATACTAATCTTCCTGTTCAAAAGAGTACTCTTTTACAGCTCTTTTTTCTGCAAAGAAAATTACTAATGAATCATTTTTGTCTGTAAAAAATTTTTCAATACTCATTGTAAATATGTTCTTATGTTTTTAGTTAATGTAGTAATGCAGATATCTGCTAATGTAATGTAGATTTTTTTTTCTTTTCTTGTACTCTGTTTCTGTATCATTTATCTGTGGAGCTTTTCTCCCAGTGTCTCCACTGAAAACGAGCCACCAGCCCAGATGGACACCACCCAGTAAACAAATGTAAATAAATAAATAATAATAAACATTTACAGCATTAAAATTAATATGGTAGGAGGAGCCATGTGCGTCACTTTGGGGGATGATATGATGAAGGGTGGATTAGCATTAGTAAATGTTTGTGAAAAAAAAAATGATTTAATTGCCAAAGATGTGTTGAGTTTTTTTTTTTTGTTTGTTTGTTTTTTAATATATACAAACTGTTAATTTAGCAGATTGGCAATTAAATAATCTTTTCATGAAACATTTACTAATGACAATCCACTCCATTATACTGGCCCCCAAAGTGATGCACAAATCTCCTCCCACCATATTAATTTTAATGCCGTAAATACAGCATGACTACTTTACACTTCCATGTTCAGAAGATTATTTAAATGATAATTTTCTGAAAAAGTGTTGCATGCCTCCTTGTGCATGTGAACACTTTAATGAAAAAATAAAAGCTATGTTTCACGGCTTTAAACATAATCTTTAACTCTTGCCTTCCTACCATCGTAAACAAATGATTAATGAAGAGCTAAAAATAATTTAACAACTTCTCTGGCTGATGAAAATATGCCTCATCTGTGTATGAGATTAAGGGGACTAAATATTTTCACTGCTTGTATTTTACTATCCAAATTAGGAGCTAAGAGTTTCTGAATTGTTGTATTAATTTTTGTTTAATTTCTTCACATATATCCTTAGTTGGCAAAACGGAATCCTTTTTAATCCATTACATTATGTCCTCATAAGTAAGGGTATTGCTGAGCCATTTCAATCACTGGCACAAAGTTTACAGCTACAGCCTTTGTTTTATTTTCAATTATTTCCCAAAAGACTTGAAACTGTCTGAAAATGTTACACACCACCAAAATATTCTCTTCTGTTAGAAGGTGCAAAATAATATCTGCTAGTAAAGCTAACTTTTTTTGACTACCACATCAGTTACTTTCTTGAATTTTGAGTCCCTTTTCTTTGCCAACAGTTCTTAATATAAATCAAAAAACAATGGGGAAAAAGGACAGCCCATCCTGGTTCATCTATTCGAGCACAGTTTTTCAAAGAGGAACCACCTTAATTTTTGCCTCTGACCATTCATATATCTTCCTTTCTATCCCTATTAATCTGTCAGGAAACACGTTACCACTGCCCACCTCAAATCACAGCTGACTGGTAAATATTTCTCAGCATCAAGACCGACCAACAAAGGCAGTGTTTACCTTGCACTCTGCTATCACAGTTCTATTAATGTTGTCAAATGTTTGCCTCACCACCTCAAATTCGCATTAATCCAAATCTATCAAGTTTGGTAACTTATTTGCCATTCTCTTAGCAAGTACAGACAAACACTTTATAATTGTGGTTTTCAATTGAAATGGGTCTATACAAAGCTGGGTTTGAAAAATCTTCTCCCTGTTTGGTAACACCACCACCACCACAGTTTTCTTTCAAGATGCTGACACACCCCCATCACCTCCTGTTAAACAAAACCCTCCCAATCTTTATCATTTTCTTCCCTCCTAACTTCCAGATTTCCATAGGAAATATGATTACTCCTGGTGACTTCCCTGATGACTGATTAATCATCACTGCTTTCATCTCATCTTTTCCTACTCTGTTCACTGCTGAGCTTCAGATTCCTCTGCCCTTGGTGTAATTTAGTCTTCCATACATATTTCCACTTGTGCCTTTTCTTGGTTTTCCTATTTCTCTGCTTTATGCAAATTTTCATATCAATTCCAAAATATATTTAACATCTCTACAGATTCACTGGTTATTTTTTTGTCATAGGTTCCCTAAGTTTAACGGCAACTCTTTCTACTTTCTGTTGCACAAGTCACTGTGCTAAAAAAATTTGCAATCTATAGTTATCAAAAATAACTGTTTAACAGCACCCCTTATAAATTCCTGCATTTTACCAATTACTCCCTTATTTTCCCCTTTAACACTCTGCATTTGCTCTTTTTTCTTTTTTTCTGTGAGACTCCCCTCTGCCATTTTTAACCTGTGGCAACCCCCCAGATAATTCCCATTACTTCTTTCCCATATGTCTCTCTCTCTCTCTTATTGTTACCATGTATTTACAATTCCATTTTCATTTTATCCCACTGTCCCTTCTAAAGAAATTTTCTAACTTTGCTAATGACTCATGAATCATTTCTGCTACCTATTCCTTAAACTCCTCCACTTTTAACAAAGTAGGAAAGCACAAATGTCTCACTTTTATATCATTACTTTCTACCTCTGCATTAGTTTTTATTGGTATGTAATCTGGTACAGTTATTGGATGGTTCTCAAAGATTTCAACTAAACACACATGCTGCTGTGAAATAAATAACTGGAATAATATGTAAATCATGAGTTGCTGCATCTAAATTCACATCTTCTGTATGAAATATTGTCATAGACCTCTTCATAAATATATCCCATTTTGCTAAATTTTCTTTTCTAGGTCCCCCTGACAGATCTTTACTATTGCAAATAAAGTTCCAGTCCCCACCCATAAATAATATTCCAACTCCATAACAGCAAATTTAGGTGGAATATAACTACTCAGCACTTAGAAATGGGACTAGAATAGCCTCCAAATGTGCCAAAGCAACATATAACAGACAAAAGCAAGAATCTCTTGATAAGAGGTCAAAATAGATCTGGAAAAAAAATCAAGCTACTCACTGGCCAAGCCTCCAAACCTTCTTCTTTACCCACCTCACAGCCCATGCCCTGCAATAACACCACAAACACTTTTGCCAGTAAATATAAATACCAATAACTTCAATTCACCTGCAACCAGTCCATCTCTACACCTCAGCTATACGCTCCAACGCTCTAGGCTTCTATCTGTCACTTCACCACTACAACAGTAAAAGATACCAAGAACCTGCTTAACAAACTCAACAAATCAGTGTCAAATTTAGTAAACTCCACTCTACATTCCTTAAGCTAGCAGGGGAAAAAATTAGAAAACCTCTTACAAATATATTTAACATATCCTTAACATCTGGCAGAGTACCTCTTACTTTCAATCACTTGGTCATTACATCCTTGCCTAAAACTACCTCTACCTTCCTCCATGCAAGAGTAAAGAGCCCTCATAAATCTGTGCTAAATTACTAAAATGTTTTGAAAGCTCTTGTACAAACAACTTCTTAAACACATTATTAGCTGTTTACTGTAACCAGCAGCATGATTCCAGAATGGCACAGCTCTTTTCACTACTACCAATATAATTTACAGCACAGTTAATGAAGGCCTCCTTAAAGCTGGGTTGCTCAAATAGGACTAGAAGCTTTGAGGCAGTTAAACCGGACTGCTTATGTGACAAACTAGCTACACTTAATTTTGATAAGACCATTTCCTGTTTTGCAAATTACCTGACAAGATTCTTTCGGGTACCTGCTAATGGCCTACTTTATGTCATCATTACTCTTAATACTGCAGTACCACAAGGATCACTACAGGATCTCTCTCTTCTCTGTGATCAGAAATGACTTTACACTACTAATCCTTCCCAGTCTTAATGTAGTTAAATATGCATCCAGCTAACAGAAAGCAGTAAGGTCGCAGGCAATCTTCAGAAAAAGCTACAAGACAATATTCCCCATCTTTGTGCTTGGCCTACTGAAAACAAATCATTGCTCATCCCAATTAAAACTAATGTTGTCCTCTTCACCACCCCACTCATAAAATCCCACTGAAAGACAACAATAATACCATCTCCAATGCTGCCAAACAGAAATACATAGGACTAACCCTTGATCCACCCCTAAACGTTTATCTCCGTACAGACCAAATCACAAATGCTAACCCAACTACAACTTTATTACAGGATAGCACACCTTTTAAGTCTCTCAGCATGTTTTGCCAACACTAAGAATGTTCCGATTCCTAAACTTGAATAAGCCCTCCTGATCATGTGCCTCCATTCCTCATACAACATGCAAATACTTCAAATACTCAAAAATAAAAATTTGCAGGTTTGCAGTCTTAGTAGATCAGCATTTATATCATTGCCACATCTTGCAAAAATTTGAAAGACTATTCATCCCCCCTCGAGTCTCTCTCCTTCTAGGCTACATCCTTTTCAGAATCTGAAAATCAAGCTACTGCCCACCAATGACACAAACTTCCAGTTAGAGAACCAAACTACTCTCATACACATAACCAGGATGATAGCACCACCTTAATAAGGCCTCCCTTCAAAACTATAATGGAGAAAGAGCATTCTCAAGGAGAAGTACTGTCACCTGGAGCTACCAACCTGCTGAGGTAAAATATTTTCAGACTTTACAGGACCTCAAAAATGCTCTGAAGGACTACCTGCATAAGGAAGCAGAGTATACTAGCATAACACTATGAAAATTACAATAATTTCCACTGAAGCAAACGGTGTAATCAGAAAGTAGAATGTCAAGATTTTTTATTTGTGGAGACTGGTAATAGCTAAATTGCCAGTAAAAGAAAATATGCCATATAAAAAGAAAAGTGATAAAATATGTTTACATTGTCAAAAAGAAGAACCTATGGAAAACGTGTTTCTGAAATGGGAATACTATGTAAAGAAGATATTTTGAAGATATAAAAGTAGATAAAATAAACATGGATATGATTAAATATGGATATAAGAATAGAAGTAAAGAACATGTTAAAACAATAGATAAAAAGTTATGTTATATGGAATGAAAGAATAAATGAAATTATGTTTAATGGTAAATAGATTTTAACAACATTCAGGCGATGGTTCTGGAAAAAGGAGTGGGGGGTCTAATAAGGGCATCTATGTGTCTAATGCACTCATTTAATACTAGTAGTTACTGAAAGTTACTCCTGTTAGTTGACTGCATTTAATACCACTATGTACGTACACACACACACACACACACACACACACACACACACACACACACACACACACACACACGTGCACAACTATGACTGTGTTTCATTTCCAACTGTCCTTTTGTGTGTTTGTCTACTTGTTCCTGGGTCATGACTGAAAAGGATCAGTAGCCCAGGTCACCCACACAGTTATCAAAAGTATAAACGTTGTTTCTTTCGTTATGTTACTGTTTGTACAACTCTCACAATCCTCTTCCTTTGTCCCCAATACTCTGCTGAATATTCATTCTGACATCCTGCTTTTACTCCAAATTCATATACTCATTTCTATCTACATATGTCTCCTGTAACCCTATTTGAATTCTACACCTGTTAATATAATCCAATACTCTGTCTTTTTTATACCCGCCATGCCATTTATATTCTAAACTAATTTAATGAAACAGCCATTCTAATAAAAAAATATTGCTTTCACATGTTGTACATAACAATTTTTTTATTTAATTTAATGAAACAGCCATTCTAATAAAAAAATATTGCTTTCACATATTGTACATAACAATTTTTTTAATGTACGTTTCCAATTTGCAACTTATATGCGCACACAAATTTTGCATGGTGACATTTTATGTAGTTGCTTCTTCTTGGCTCTCTCTGAACCAATCACATTTCTCCAAACATTTTGCTTTAATAAAAACACTCAACAAAATAAAAAAAAATCAACCTCTTAACACACAGCAAACACACAACACTGTATGCACTTTCCAAAAATGTAGTCTACCCTTCTACGAAGGAAGAGTTGTCCCAAATCTATAACTGCACCTATATTCATTACCTATTCTAAAATTATGATTAAACATGCTGATGCACATGCTAGAGCCTGTATTCTCACTTACACACATTGCTATCTGTCCTTACTTTACCTCTAATCCCCTACCAGATGAGAGAAAAACTTTAAAGTTTTCAGTGAACTTTAACTTTCATCCCTAAGAAAAAGTGCACTGTCTGACTTTAAAGTGTGCACTGCATTTAGCAAATTAAAGTACTAAGGCCGCTGGATGGTACCTACTTGTGTAACACTCACCTCCTACAGTTTCAAGCTTCATTTATTTTCACTGAACGGCTTGCCAGTTTCCCCTTAAGAGTTAATGATACATTGTACATTTCACTCTGAACACACTGTTCTGGCCTCTCCTGATTAACTGCTTGCTCCTACAGACTCACTGTCTCCACCTAAAAGTATTTTGCTAATGGGAAAAACTACTGGTAACTTTGCAAATACAATAAAGAATCCTTGCAGACTTCACTCAGAACACACTGGTCAGACCTCTCATGATTAATTGCTTTAAGGAACTACACTGGCAGGTGGGCTTAACAGCATCTTGGTTTCGTGGATTAAGCTTCAGCTTTACCTTTAATTTTTATGCCAACTACTCAGACTAGTTGCACCATTTTTTCACCTGTTGAATCACCATGTAAATCTTAAAAAAATGTTTATTCTCAATATTTAAGTTTTTAATAAATGTACACTGTATACATTTTGGAAATGGTATTTACTAATAGTAATGAAGTTATATGATCAAGTCTTTTATATGTAAATAATTTCAAGGACTGGGTCATTCATTCAAGTGACTCGAGTTGAATGAAAGCACTAAATAAACATTTTCTGTCTTGTAGAACACTGTTTAGCCTTAAAATCTTCCTGCCTACCACTTCTAAATATTTCAGAATACATATTCTTCTTTGCCTGTTAATTTCTTTTGCCTCTTTAAATCTGCCTCCCCCATCTGAAAACATTCAGTAAATCTTATTTCCTGCTACATGCAACAGCAGTACTTTCTGCATCTTATGAATGGTTAAGGTCAGTAGCATAACTGTTATACATGGCAACCCTTCCTTTACATTATGATCTTATGCTCAAGTATATGAAGTCACTATCAAATATTAGCAAGCTAGGTATATACAAAGACATTTCCTCTTATGTGTTTTTTTTTTTCTTGTTTTCTGGTTAAAGTGTTTCTGCTTGTTGTTAAGTGTGCACTAGTTCTATTACATATGTTTGACTTTTCAAATGACAAACCAGACATTTTCAATTTCTTATATTTTTTAGGCATCATCATGTATGGAGCACTGAACAAATTGCTAGCATTCTACTTTTGACAAAGCGAACTACAAGCCCCATAGCCATAATTGTATTAATAAGTAAATGTGCATGACAAGGACGGCATAAAGAAAAGGCAAGCTTATTATAAATTTTATACAAATTACTTGAATTAAGACTAGTGTAAACATCAAAGCAGAATGTATTAAAGTAGCCACAAAGCTGTGTGGCTACATTACTAAAGACACACAGCAGTGTAACTGGTTGGGGTGGATAAAATACCAAACTGATAAAACTTGAACTGTCATTTCAAAAGTAACTTTAAATTTTGTGGCACAGAACAAAGACATGTAATCCTCCAATGGCTCTCTCTGTATATCAGTAAGGCTAATATATGCACTTACATTTCTTAAGGCACTGTACTTGAATTTTCATTTCAGCCTACTTGCTGATAGTAATTAGTTGAAAGCATGAGGTGCTATGTTTCAAATCAATCCTATGAATGGGATCAGGCTTCCAGCAACAGAAGTGAGTTCACCTTCAGCCATGGAGAATGTACTAGATCAGTGACCATCACAGCCTCTGGGCTGTAGAATCAATTGCATATTTTATTAAAAATCACAATCGGACATGCTGTTAGAAGTTTATTTAGGAGGCCATTAGCTAAGCTTACACAACATCACAGCAAGATGACAGCTGGTCTAGTGTGTTGCTGATGAGCAGGTCAGACAGTCTGGCTAAGACTACATGGGCCAGGATACTGATTTTGTTGCTGAAATGCAGCCAAAAAGGAATACAGATATAACCGCTTACAGTGCAGAAGTGAACGTTAGCACACAGCAGTGGGTACAGTAGTCTCAGCTGAGAAAGTGCCAAGAACAATGCTATTAAAGATGCACAGTTCACATGCTATACTGGGAAAACAGTATTCAGTCAAAAGTCCTTGCATTCTTAGGCAAGTACTAGGCTAGCTGCCCTTGTGGACCATTTTAAACCTAGTCAATTTCCCTTAGTAAGAATTAAACCCTGTACACCTTGACTGTGAAGTAAACATTTTAACTATTATGCCAACCCCCAAATCTAAATTTCTGAATAATTTCAGAATGACAACATACACCAAATCTGACAGTACTCTGACTACAGATCAAGATGAATTACAAAGGTAAGAGAATAGGCAACAGGTCATTTCAATGTAGACATGATTGTGTTAGTAAGGATCTGTCTGTTTTCAATGAGGAGAGATCGACAGGTCTAGAGAAAGAACAGGGTACAGAAGCCCGACTGCAATATTACAGTGCACAAATGGGGGTTTAACTACAGTCATGTAAGGTATGATAAATAGTAAACTGTGTCTGGAAGAGTCTAAAACCATATGACAGCAAGTTGAGATATCCATTAAGGTTGTAATTGCGTTGATATAAGGAAAGATCATAAAGAAATATAAGGCAAAAGGAAAAATGGGAAGAAATGTATAATATAGATATAAGAGAGGATCTAAAACTGAACCCCAATGGACTCTAAAACCAAGGGGAGACCAAAGCAGAAGTTTAAAACTTGGCTCAGACAATGCAATTTTGAAGGTCATTTCTGGATTTCTTGAGGGTGGTCTCTGTAATACCAAGGGTGGCGTGTTCTTGCCCTTCTAGCAGAGAATAAGAACTCCCATATGTACAACCAGAGACCCAGATTTGAGAAGTGGTAATTCTGGGGACAGAACTCGTCTCTCTCTATACTGCTGGCTGTGGGGGGAGTTGCACAAACAGCTCCTGCTGGAGACGCTGGAAGCTTGCAGCGGGCAGGCACCAGTGAGCAGGACAAAAATTCAATAGTTCATAAAAAAACACAGGACATTGCCAGAAAACCACCGTTCTTTCATGTGTAAAGAATACTCATGACACATCACTCTCAGAATATTAACATCCTCAAATCACTTGTGTTTTAACAGCCTCATCATTTAATTTAAACAATGAAACTGGTAGTCTTACTTTAAGGGTCTGCCAGTAATTTTATATACTCAATATCATAGAATACAGAAGGGAAGTTTGACCCTCAGGATTTACCACCTTTTGCAAGGATGGTAATGCCTGTAAATCCAGGGGTAAATGTAAGGGCACCCAACCAACTGCCCAAGCTACATTTGAAGGTTGCCATGGAATAACATTGCTTTTCATGCAGGGGGAGTATATTCAAAAGCAAGGGAAGACCACTGGTTCTGGTACTGGCTGACTTGTTGAGAAGGAGGAGAATGAGAAGAAACGGATCCACAATGGCATGCTAAGCTAGGTACAGGTCACCCTAGGGGCCTGTTCATGAACAACAACTAAAGTCTCTCCTGGGAGCAAACATTTTTGAGACAACAGATCTTTTTTGTGAGAAATATCAATGTTTTTTCAAGTTTTTACTTAAACATACCATGTCCAGATACATGCTGAAGGGTGCATTATTTTCTATAACAGGTCCGACTTGGGCAGACTAGAGGGGAACAATGACTTTCTTGGTTTCTAGAGGAGATATCGTTGGCAATTAATTGTGAAATATGGGAGGATTTCCTAACTACATTTAATTTAGGAGGATCAGGATAGAGGGACGTATCAAACCAAGTAACCAGCAGGATCTCTGATTATGGATTCATATGGCAATGGAATAATTTCAATGCAGTAGGATGCTGAATGTTTCCACTTCCTAAAAGGGATGATGCTACATTTCTTTGTGTTTAGTTTGAGTCCCTTTTTCTAAGGACTCGGAATTGACTTTAGTTGATTCTTTCTGAAGAGCATAAATATCTGAAGGGGATTTGACAACCACGCCCAGGTCTCTACCCTCTATGAACCACGCTTCTAGACGAATGACCTTCCTCAGGATGGGCATGCCCTTTCCTCCCTGCCCACACCTCACATGTTCAAGCCACTAATTGAACCTGGGTCGCCTAAGCAGTAGCTAGGGCTTTATCCTTCTATGCCACAGATCTGGCTAAAATTTGGTGCAATACAAAGAGTTAACTCTCAGTTTTCTGACATACAATACAAATGTTTTTTTTTCCAAGAAGGCTGCACGCTCTCCTGCACCAAACAATTCCATCTGAAAAAGACAGAAAGAAGTCCTTCATCAGCTGTACTTTGTCCTGAGGCAGAGAGATTTCACACTTTTTTTCTAACAGAATAGACCCTGAGAACATCATCTTTTGTGCTGGATTTAGGTCGGCTATATGTTTTCAGAAACACTCATACACTTTGAAAAGATTGTGCAGTCTGGTGGAGAGCTTTCTGCAGCTCTCCAAATGAAGGGGTCTACGTTAAGCAGTCAATTGGATAAAGGTAAATGTGAATCTCTTTCATTCTTAAGTGGGTACATACACAGTCGAACCATCTATGCAACTGTTAAAAACTCAAGACATAGAAGAAAAGCAAATGGGTAAGGAGTAAATGTACAGTGGAGAGTTTCTGAAGGTGGATGTATGAAGTTATAAGGGGTTTGGCTAAGCGAAATGATGAATTGTTAAAGGATGAGGATGTCTCCCTGGGCCTCTAATATTGAGGTGGTCTTGTCTGTACTTTCTCTCTCTCTCCAAGACTGCTGCTCCTTCTGGAACTGCAGAAACTGAATGAAGAGCTTGATGCATAGTCAAGCATACCTCCTATGCAAAGACTCCAAAGTGACAGCTCTGGATCAAACATCCACAGGCTCAATCAAATTTTAATGTTTTCCTACTTTGTCATCCTGATGAAGTTTGCCAATTTTCTCTTCAAGAAAGAAAGAAAGAAAGATTCTCTAAAGCAAGTCCTCCCAAAACCAGTTCCTCCGTCTCCAAATGTTCCCTGGTCCTCCCCCATATCAGTTTATTAATTAAAAGCTGTAATATCCAGAGTGGCAGTGGTATATATTTTCTTCCCATCCTTAACTAAAAGCCTACACTCCTTGTCATTACGCAGTGCACTCAGGTCTGGCACCACTTTAGATCCCCTGAAACTGAAAAAAACAAATGGACCTGCTGCCAAGTTTCTGTATGTACGCTCAAGTCCTTTCTGAAACTGGTAGAATCTGTCAGACTTACTAGAAGCCAAGGTCTGTGATTCTGATGTCTGGAAAACACTTTTAAATGTCTCCAAATGCTTCTAAGGCAGTAGAGGTAGCACAGAATCTAATCAGTATACCTCTTTTAGGAGTGACATTTACATAACTCTCCATCTGAAGTGTTCTTTTTTGTGTAAAGGTATCCTCAAAGGTGACATCTTAAGGTGAGAAAAGCCTGAAGAAAGCCATTCTTTATCAATGAATGAAATCACAGTCAAGGCAGACTGTATTTGGTCTATATAGCCTAATTCCTCCTCAACCCCTTCCGATTTGGAGGAATCTGGTGGGGAAGTTGGCCTTTTTTTTCCCAATCCCTACTTAAACTAGAGGTACAATGGCCCAGATCAAAAAAAAGTATCCAGGTGTATTATTGCTGGACAGCTACATATTACTCTACAAACTTTCAATCCAAATAAGGTAGAAAACCCTCAGAGGTCTATATGCCTGTTGTCCGTTCAGTCAGAATTATGGTCTCTGATGTCTACATCTAGTACCCTTTTTCGGAATAAATGACGGTGGGAAGTATGAGGTGTCTGGATATCAAATTGCCACACAATGTCAGAAGCTCAATCTCAAATAGGATGACAGCCCTTATGTGAAATGGTTAGGTGTCTAAGTAAATCCTGGGACCTGCCAGGTTAAGTATAGTAGGGTTAGGGCAGTTAAGGTTCCTGAAAGCCAGTAAGTCATAAGCTTGAGAGATGAACCTGTTCATTCAGTCATGAGCTTGAGAGAAGAACCTGTGAATTCACTGGGATAAAGCACATTTGAAAAATCTACTCCTTATTGAAATGTTGGCATTCAAAATGCTGAGTGCTGAAAAGCCGAAAAAAAGACTGAAAACACAGAACAGCAAATCTCAAAAATCTCTCTTCTCCTCAAAAGCAAGGGGTAAGTCCCCCCCGCACCACCCCAACACCCCCCAAATTTATACATACTAACTTCAAGATCACCATACCTCAATGAAAAGGGAATATTCTAAGAAATGTCATCTCAACCTTAGCTTATACGAAGTCCGATCTTTTGGCCATTCAGTCTCGGCATTTTGGAACCCGTTCTAGTGGGTCCTGACATTTCAAATGGTAACCAAAAAAAATCTTGCATATTTCAGGTGACCTTACATAAAATCAGAGAAAACAAAAACAGTGTGCATGGTCACCACGCGGCAGAAGTGCAAATTCTGTAAGGAAGTGCAAAGGAGCCTATACTGTACTGTACCATTTGCTTTCCTTCGCACTTCCTTACAGAAGTTTTACTTCTACCGCGCGTGGCAACAAAGCACATTCTTTTTTTTTCTCCTTCTTTTCTTGTGTCATTGATTCTCTATGCTTATATCAATTATCCTGTAGTTACACTTGCAAATGAGAGGCTGAGAGACATGGTACTTTGTTTTACTTTGTGATTGGTGAATTACTTGGCTGACTTTGCTGTTGACTTGCCTAACCAACTGAGCTTCAGGGCTGAACATCTCTAATGAGAAGTGTAAGGACACATTCCTACTTTACATTTATTTAACTAAAGACTGGAATTTTAACTACAGATTTCACAGTGTAGAATTTCACATAGAGCAAATTCTGGTTTGTGTCTCATTTGGCACTATCAATTGTACTTCTCACAATACCATGAACTAACATGTATGTAGGTATTCGTGTGATCAAAGTAATTTAATTGTATGCTTAGTCACCAAAACCTCTACAGAATTCAAATAAAGTACAGCGCTGAGATTTAGTGACTACATTTTTACTGGCATCGAATACCAAACAATCATGTTATCCTGCTCTGCCTGTCTTCTTGATGAAGAGGTATTAGCTAGTAACTGTGCTGTCTCCCTCTAATAAGGTAATTTACTGTGCCTTATCCGCTGGTTAGACAGTGATAATGAAATAGCTAAAATAATCAATAAACACACAACTGTTTAACCGACAAAGCATGCCTCAATGACTTGCAACACTCCTCCCCAAAGTAACGACAACAGAAATAGTAATCATTGTTATTATGCATACAGCCAAATACATCCAATCTGGGTAAGTTGGCAATTGATGGTAGATTGTGTGTGTGTGTGTGTGTGTGTGTGTGTGTGTGTGTGTTTGCATCACAGGGTTCAGTGTGTGTGTTTGAGACCATCTGGCGGAGTCTCACTTCGTTTCACTGTTTCATTTCACTCCAAACTCTCACTATCATGCCTAAAGAAGTTTCACTTCATAAAAGTTCTGACTCAACACATTTAGCCCAACATGAAAAAGATAAGACAACTACATAAAATAAAAGGTAAAATATAATGGACACTTGCTATCAATACCAAATCACCTTTTCTCTCTCTGAGGAAAGCTTCCTGGTCCAACACAGTAAGTGCCATAATTACAGATTTGCTACCCAACTGGCAAGATCAACTCCATCACTGACCAGAAAGGACAAGTCTACCAGTTGTTAACTGCCCTATAATTATAGCCACAGGCATTCTCTTACCTTTTTCTAAGGACTATTTTGTAGTCAGGGTTTCGAAGGCTCGTAACTGAAACATACGGCAACTCAAACTCCTGGAGTTTCCTAATGACTAAAAGAAAAACAATGCTGCAGTAAATTATATGCACATTGCGTGGACTGCAACTAAGCAAAACAAAACAATCGTTACTAAAACTCTTAAAAAAATTATTTTAACTGTTCGTCATTAAAAGGTCTGCATGAATGCAAGATCATAAGCAGTTATTAGCTATGTTTTCAATGAACTGTAGTCATCAAAAAACACAGCAAGCATCAATGCACTGAATTAACAATACATGCAGTTAAATTATTAGAAACTTCATATTTACTTATTTCCCTTGTGATAATTTTACAGAAACTATCCTGTCTCATCACCTGTCTTAACTTGTCCTTCTCAAGATATCAATGTCCCATAAATGTCAAAATAACTATACCTACCAGCCAACAAGCACCTAAAACCCTTGTATTTCCTTAACCCTAAGTATGTCCCACACAAACTCAGTAAATCTGCTTTGTTATTGTTTTCGGTTTCTCTGTGAAGCATTCACAGATGCATACATACCTGATACATGGGTAACTGCATGTGCTGGCATAGGCTACAACCAAAACAGGCCTTATATAGTGCATATTACAGACACAGGATCTGTTGACCAGGGAGGACGTCTTAGCCTGCCTAGCCTTCCCTTTCTTAATTTGCCACCAGCTAACTTTATGCAAGGCCTCTGACTTACAGTAACTATATATTTTCAATCTTCTATGTTTTTACTGCTAGACAACATGAGCCAGTGTCAACAATGGTCCAGTGCCTGAAAATAAACTCATGCGCGAGTACTAGTGGTGCTGTGGACATTTGTTCGTTAACTTGGATTAGAAGACTGGAATGGGAATAATTCTCAGCCACTTTACTAGGTCAAAAGCAAGTACAAAAACAAGTGTTTTAATGAACATGTATAACGTTATTTGATAACATAGGACAGAGTTATCTCACAGGGCTTGGAACTTCAGCTCAATTAAATTTTCAGACGGTGATTTCTATGTGGCTTTTTCATGTTTCTCAACTGTTTGAGTGGATCACTCGGGTGTCGATTTCCTCCAGCATTACAGAAAACATACGGACAGGTTGAATGGTGATGTTAAATTCTCCTCTAGGGGTGTGTGTGTGTGTGTGTGCAACTTGTGAAAAAAGGCTGTGGTCTAATCCAGGGATGGCCCTTGCTTTGTGCATAATGTTTGTGAGCTATGGTCCAGTAGTGACACCTTGGATTTAGTTTCATTATAATACATCAGTTCCTCATTATTATGGCTAAAAAGTTGTCAAATATTATCTTAACTAATCGGGACTTTATTTCTTCACTCTCTCAGTGTTTATTCCGGAGTTATTAGAAATAGTGTTGAGAAAAAATGTGTTCTATTACTCTGACAAATGTTATTTGAAAATGAATGGTACAGCAGTTGGGCCACATTTGCCCTGACAATTAAGGATGTCTTTATGGGTTATTATGAGCTAAAATATATGTAGGAAGGGTGACATTAATGACCCTCAGGCATTTACTGAGTATCCAAGTTAACTATGTTACATATAACCATTTTTCATACATTTCTCTCATATCACAACGACTGAATTAACTGATAGTTTACTATGTACTACCCTATATTAAAGGGGAAAAAAATCACAAAAATGCCATCTTATCTTAACTAATAGGTGTCATCCCTAGTTAACACACTCCTAATTTGTCATTTTTAAGATTACACAGAATTTGCAATACAGACTTTTTGGAACAGGCTGAAATTATGCCACAGTTTTATTTCTAGGGGTTACTTTATGCCTTGTTTTAATAAAGCAAGTGCCAAGATCAAAGTAACCAAAAGGAGTAGTGCTTTAAAATATAAGCCTTAGGACTGCTCCCTAACCAATGATAGTTGGTTTGTCACTACATTTGTTTCAAATTCTTTTAAAATCAAAGGAATTTTGCAGAAACACTGGTCTTTGCTACCTAATCGCACCTTTTTTCGGTAATATCATCCCTTAGAAGGGGTAAACATTTAGCAAAACTTTTTTTTAGATTTCAAGGAATGTATTACAATACCCCAATTTTATTTTTAGGTTTTCTGCCTTGTAACAGCTGCTCTAAGTGCAATAGTGTACATCTAAGACAAGATATTTCACTTCTGCAGATATTTCATACACTTATGGAAATCAGGACCTTTACCAATTGTAGTACAGACTGGGCAAGTCTTCATGGCTGTTTGGGAATGTAGCATCTTATTTTGGGCAGACCTCAATGGCTTGAAAACACAGGATCTCATTATGTCCAAGTGATACAAGATGTAGTAGAGAATCCAGTACTTTATGCACATACAAGATACTGCTGATACATTTACATTCATTGGTATGTACAAAATGGGAAAATGTGTTGAGGATGGATGGATGGTATTGAAAGGACTGTTATCAGTCATTATATGACTAAAGCACAGAGACAATATATTACATACTAAGGAAAGCAGCTGGATTATTAATCTGAGCGCCATGCTACAACTAAGAATTAATATTTACACTGTACAGTTTTGCAAGATAATTTAACTGTTATATTTTGATGACATTTCTTTCCTCCTATAGTATGACTGGTTTTAACAGAAGGCCTCAGAAAATTGATATTTATCTGATTTGGAATACATTCATTTGAGCGTCCACACTAACCTCGAGCGGGTGTACGCTGAGTTAGAATGTCGAATTTCACAGTGGTGAACGGTTGGGATGTCGTACAAAACACCAAATACATTTCCGACCGCTCTACCACCTAAACAAGCACTACCATGGGTCAAAAAGGGGGGGGGATATTGCGTTTCGCAAATATCGAGTTTGCAATTTTGAGAACTTGCTGCACTGCTTTCGAACATTGTTCGATCAGCCATCCACCGGCCGAACAAATGAATGTATACCATCTGATTTACACCAGTAATATACTTTCTATGCAATATTTTTGAAAACGTGTATATGCAGCAATTAATTCATTTAAAACACAACATGATATTTCAGTATGTTTTAATATCTTATGTGGTCAGTAAAATATGTTTATTTTATGTTGGATGTTGGTATTTCTTATTCATGGTGAAAACTTTTTTCAGTGTTATATAACTTCCTTCCACCAGATGGCGAAACATTTTTATATATTTATTTCTTCCTATGTGTTTTTCTTTAGCTATAATTTACTTTCAAAGAATATTTCTGAAGGCCATTCTATGCATTAACTAAATCATCAATAGTTTTACACCAAAACTGAATTAGCTTTTTTTCACTATTCTTTAATTTTAATATGTTTAGGAACATGGATAAAATTTATTAATTTGTTAGACACAGATACTGCAGAAGTCACTCATGTAATTATATTTGGTTGTTTGCCAGTAATTATACTAGCTTGTTAGTACACATTTGAGTAAATGTCCAACTCATTTTAAGTCATATTATTTGTTGTCTAAATGTTATATTTTACTTTCTGATGCAGTTTTATGCAAAGAAAAAATCACCATGTCTGCTTAGGCTATCTATGATCTGTATGGATCAAGAGCTGGGCAGAAGCTCAAAAAAAAGGGCTAGAGTACATCTGACAGCAGTTACCATCTGATCCCTGAATTAGAAGCGGGAAAATCCTCAAGTTTACCATGATGTTTGTAAATCCTCTGCCACCTGTACACGGACTTAGCTGATCTCTGCAATGCTCTCATATGAAGCAATTCTTCCAAAGAAATCAGTCCTAGTTGTTGACAAAGATTCACAGACGCATTTATTTCATTTGCCTTAGGCATCTTACCTTGTGCCACTTCACATAGGATGGCACAGTAAAAAAAAGTCAACAATGTGCCCCTTTCTTCTTAATGAGATTTAAAGCGGGCACAAATCCTCTACCTGCAGTATTAACTTACAGCTGTAGTCACTGTCCATATGGCCCATATGCCCATTACAAGTGTCTTTGGTCCATGTGACTTCTGAAGACCAGCTCTTTATCCTTAATCACAAAAATGTCACTACCTTACAATAAGGGTCTGCCTTGGAGTGGAGAGGTTTTACAACAAAAGCCTCATGAACTCTCTCTACAGCTAACTATACATGGATGCTTGGACTAAGGAAAGGAGGGACATCAACCTTGAAGGAAGTCAGCCATATCTTCACTTTCCATCTGTTACAGAAATGCACAGATTACTCCAATGGGGATGGCTTTCCAAGTCAACTTTTTTCTCAACACTCGCAATATGTTAGTGCAAGGGAAATTCAATATCGGATTTTGCTTGAGCTAATCGTTTATCCATGTCATTTATGCTAATTTTTAAGACCCCTATTTCAGAAACTGGGGGGGGGGGGGGTGACAATGCAGATTTCCATCTTGGTGAACTGCTGTTCACTGTACATCTGGAGCACTGAAACTGCACTTTTATTTTACTCTACCGATTCTACCAAAGCTCCTGTCACCATCTCTGCTTTTTAACGGTTTGCTACTAGGTTGGCAAACTGCAAGGTACTGTGCTGCTTGGGATATTTTGCTTCAGCCATGAGGTCACTCAGCTCCCAAGATCAATGTTTTAAATTGGTATTAATCCCCCTCTACGCATTCTTGCTGCCTGGTACTCACTTAAGCAATAGTCTCTTTTGACATAAGGTGACCACTACACAAAAATAAATTCTATAAGGTTTATAACACTAGAGAATAGGTTTTTAGTAATGGTTATCAAATGCTGGAGCAGTAAGACAGAATTCAACTGTTGATAGACAGCTAAAAGCAGGCCCTGAACTTCCCTTCCAGAGACAATGTTGATAAACAGGGAGATAAGAGAAGCAATACAATACAGCTACATAAGGTGCCTGCTGCATAAATTGCTACACTGCTTTCTATTTATCCCACATTGAATTTTCTTCTTTTTACAGAGGTTTCACACAGTAACAATTAACTTGTGGGTACCAAAAATGTGTTTAAACAACTGTTTTAATATGGTTAATGGATCTTGCAAGCCAGCCACTCACAGTTGGAGGTTTTGAAAAAGGCCAAAAATAAATACATTTTATATATATATATATATATATATATATATATATATATATATATATACACACACACACACACACACACACACACATATATATGTATCTGTGTTTATCTGTATGTTTTACATATATATATATATATATATATATATATATATATATATATAGTGTGTGTGTGTGTATAACTGCTTGTCTATTCTGCAAACACAATAAGTGGTTTCCTGAGAAGCACAGCGAAACAACAGCCAATGATGACAGAAACAGTTAGATAAGAAGAGTAATGCAGGAACCAAGCTCAGTCCTTGGTTATGATATATAAGATCAACAAACTGCACAAATGAAAACCTATGTAAGTGAAAATAATTTTAAAAAAGGAGAAACTTTGCGTAACAAAGTGGGCAAATTCCCTGCACCTCAAGGCTGCAGGACCACAAAAGCAAGGTAATTATCTCCACTTAAGCATGTTTTATTTAAATAATTTAAATCTTCTGACACAATCCCCCACTCTGGCATATTACAAAAGCTAAATAAACCCTTAAGTCACCTCCTGGGTTACTAACTGGCTCACAGAAAGGATGCAGGAGATCAAAACAGGGGAGGCTACTATGACATAGACCAGTCACCAGTGGAGTCCCCCAAGATTCAGTTCTGTGACCTCTCCTGTTTGGCATCTACTTATCTGAGGTAATAGCCAATACCAAAGGGCTTTGGCTGACTAAGTCTGTAGATGACTGCAAGCTAACAGCAGTCAATGAAATCCCCAAATGACTTGGCCATTCTGCAGGAACATTTGTCCCCAAATGAAACAACACCAAAAAATGCATTACCATATCCTTTGAAAAGCCATCTACCTGGGAACTACCACACAGAGTACAACTCTTAGAAATGACTCAGTTAATCGAGATTTGGGAACTTACATGGACAGTGATCCAACTTTTAACTAACAAGTGTCTGCTGTCATAAGAAAGTCTTTCTATATTTTGCAACTTACAAAGGGATTGCGTCAAGATCTAGGGATGTCATTGTTCACCCTTACACAAGCCCTCATCATGCCAACAATAGAGTATAATGCCTGCTTATTTATCTGTCCAGGCACAAGCAACAACTGAAATGCACACAGAGATACCACACTAAAATGATAAAAAGCCTAAATATACCCTACATGGACAAACTCAAAGCCCTGCTACTACAGCCTGTATCCTACAGGCTACTAAGAGGCGACTTTGTGTCTGGCATGCAAAGCATCCTCCAACTCAATATGGATGGAACTACTGTACTACAAGTCACATACCATAAGAAATACTCGGTCTAGGGATCTACACCTCTTCTGCAGCATCAACAGAACAGTTTTGAAGGTCAGGTACATATCTCAGAGGATACCATTGCCCTGGAAAAGACTTCCCATACCCTGTCCACATTCAAGTGCATCCTGAATCTATGGATGGGTAACAGAAAATTTACCTCAGGACTGCCCCCTGTACTACCAATGGACAGCAGCAGTTCCTAAATGCTTTATCCCACACATGCTCCTCCCATCAAATTACCTATGCTATGATCCCAGTTACTCTCACTAGGAGTAATATATAATTATCAGCCAAAAGATGGGGAAGGCCTAATACTAAATAGGATAGGTTAATTCAAGCATCAAAAGGGGAAATTGGCTAGGCTTAAAATGGCATGCATGGGCAGTTAGCCTAATACTTAATGCTGGGGTTCATAGGTGTATCCAGGTTGCCCTTGAATTGGTCAGGGAAGGGTTCTGCTTCACATGGATGAGAAACCTATTCCAGAGAATGGGGATTCTCTGAGATATGTACCTGTCCCTCCAACATGTCTTACTTTAGTCACAGGCAAAGTCCTGGTGCTGTTTGTTTTGTGGATATGCAAATTGTCCATCAAAGCTGGATTTAAGTAGGCCTTGCATGCCATGTATAAATCGCCTCTCAGCAGTCTGTAGGAACCTCTGTAAACGTTTCAGTTCTGTGAACGTTTCAGTTGTTGGACGTCCCTAGTCAGGTATGCACAGAAAGGGGAGTTATACTCAATGATGGATCTGATGATGTTGTATAGTGGCATGACAACTTCTCTGGACCTAGATGCTGTGCTCTTACTTATAAGAGCAGTGACAGGGAATGATTTTCTTACATGCTGGCTGAAAGCCAGATTACTATCTTTACGACTCCCCATATCCCTTACTACTGTGCCTACTTTTAGGGGTGTTTTATCAATGAGGTAGTTTCCCAAAAGGTACTATTATGCATTTTTTGACCTTGAGTTTAAAGCCGTGGTTTTGGCACCAGTCTTTTGTCTGCATTAGACCCTCCTTTAAAATGTTAGTAGCTTTGGGGGTCGCTATGATTGCTCCCAGCTTAGAATTATATGCAAACTTGGTAAATCAGAGGCCCCTGACATAGGCCCTGACTTCTATTTTTTGGTTCCAAAAAATAGATACAAAAGAGAAAAAGGACCCAGTGCAGAGCCCTGGGGAACTCCACTGGTGGCCAGCCTCTTTGTGGAGGTGGTCTCTCCAATCCTAACTTCCTGGGTTCTGTATGTGAGACAGCTAGCTATCCAGCAAGTTACATAGAGGTTTATGTCTAATTCCATGAGTTTGTTAATGTGGGAGAGAGGTTGTGTATCAAATTGCCTTAGAGAGGTCAAGATAGGCAGCTGGAGCTGAATTTGTCAGACAAGATTTGATTTGCTATATTGCCCGGTTCTATGAACGTGAGTCCATTTACCTACAGTTTGGCACATTGTTGTGTGGTAGCTTTGAGGTTTGGGACATAGCTAAAGAAGGCCTCAAGTTTACCCTTGGCCTAGGACGCTATCTTTACCTAAAAATTTGCTTTGTTAGACTTAATTAGTCCTCTTAGTTTGATGAGAGAGTTTTTATCTTTTTAGTATTACACTTCCTAATTTTAGCTATGGCTTTTTTATTTTGTTGTACTTGTTTCAGTTTGGATTCCACCAGGATGGTTTGTTTTTCTGAATTAGTTTTGGTCTTACTTCAAGTAGGCACATCAGCCTCTCTGCAACCATTGCCACTGCTAGTACTGAGCTTCTACGACTAGTTCCATATAGGCTGCTGTGTTTTCTGAGTTTGTAGGGGCTTGAAATTTTGACAGGTTACCACTTAATAAAAGGTAATTTGCTTTGGAGTAATTTGTAACTGTTACAGGGTTTGCTGGGTTTACAAAATTGATTTTTATTTCAAAGGAGACTGCTTTGTGATCTGACTTTACCAAAGAGGACACAATACTGGGGGGGGACGGACGGGTGCAGCTTTCTCCTATACCTGAGTGTACTAGGTTCAATATGCTCATAGCTTGCTACTAGGCTAACAACCATTAGGGCCTTGACAAGCCTACCGCCCACCCCAAACCCATTTGTCTCCCAAGAATCATGTGAATCTATACTGGAGGTGGGGCATGTTAGTATGGCGGCAACTAAGGGATTTGTGGGGGGGGGGTGTTAGGATAATTCTTTTCTTATTGATGGCCTCTGTCCAGATGTATGCAATAACTAACTGGTCCAGGTGTTTGTGTTTACAATGTCTAGGAATCCCTGTGCCTGGAAATTTGGGGTTGCCTCAGTTTATGAAGGAGTAATTGAAGTCCCCCATTAGTATGACATTTGGTTGAATGGTGAATGTCTCCAATAGGTCGAAGCATTAGCTATGGATTTCATGGGACATACAGGGCGACCTATAACTTATAAGGATATGGTAAGATGACATATCTATGGTAATCTGGACGTGGAGGCACTTCAGTGCATCATCCTGTTAAACTAATGTAGAGGTATGCTTGTTATGAACCTGTGGTGCATCAATGTCAAACACCAGTGACCTCCCTGTCTAATACACAAAGGCTACCAAGATCCAGCAGCATTTCCTTTTAGGTAGTAGCACAACTACGGATTTTATCAATCAGCTGATCAGACAGCACACCTAGGAAAAGGGGCATAAAGCACAATCTGTCCATTACACTCAATGACAACCCTCAACGCTATAGAATAGACTGAAGCAAATACACAGTACAGTGGGAACTAATCTTCTCTTTCAACAGATGAGAATTCTGCTAACTCTCACCAACAGATCAGGAAATTAAGGCAGATAAAGTAGTAATATAAACAAACTCACAAGAACATATTCCGTCCTTCCCATCCTTGGTAAGAAAAAGGCTGAAGTACCCAACAAGGTCATCTGGAAGATCTAGTTTTGAAGATACTGCCTGTAACAAAAAAGGTACACAAGTAAGTACAAGTTAAAAACACAGCACTGCAGAATCACATACTATGACAGCTCTTTCAGAAAGCATACATCAAGTACATTCTTAATACAGTGGCGGGTATTTCCATGTTATGTCACAGGCCCGACAACAAATGTAGTGTTCAACTAATCAGTTTGAAAAGGGATTGGATATGTGCCACCATGATTACCTCTATAGCTTCAAGGCAAAGTAAGGACAGATGCAAGGTTCTAGAAACAATTTGCCTAAGGTAGACACGATTTATCTTTAATGATTGCACTAAAATAAATATATATTTGGGAGATGGGTTGCAACGTGGAGTAAGAAGTTTAAAAAATTATTCATAGAATTTTTGCATACTAGGTATTGGTTTTCAACATAGGGTATATAGTTAAGTAAACAATCATTTAATTTTTGCATAATAGATACTGGAATTAAACATATTTCAAGTAATAGGAAGTAAACAGACTGGGTCTTTCATAAGTGGCTACATTCAGTACAATCAAATACCAGGATACCACCATAACAGTACATAGACAATAATGACATTATGATGGTAAAGTTGAAAATCATAAAAGTAAACAAGATGAATAGACAGATACAAGCTCTCCTTAGAAAGGTCAAAAGTCTTAAAATAATGTAATCTGAATTCAGACAAATTTAATATGGGCAGCAGTGCAAAATGAACCATGTTAATACTATATTATTTTTAAATTAATTTTAAAAAGTCATATTGCCATTAATTAGATGTAAACAATTGTTAGTGCATATTTATTATAATTTAAAAAATGTTAATAAATGGTACTTAAATGGAAAATCATACTTCATCACTGCAGGTTAGAGATATGAATCCAGTGTGTGCTGTGAACAAACTCTGCTGCTACGACTTCAGAAACTACCACCTCAGTAGTAAACTTCTAAAATTAGAAGAGCTTAATCAGACGGCACTAAATTTTGACATGTGATTTGTTTGTGTACACTTACCATAAATGTAGATGTTAGAGTGTATTCACTGTTGCAGTCATTACATTTGGGTAATCTGCTGGCAGTTTGCCCCCAGTTGGCTTGAATATCAAAGTCTTGGGTCCTGCGTCGGTTGCTGTCTCCTCTTCCATGACGTCAGGTCGTCAGGGGTATAAAACATGCAGCCAATGCCATTTTATTCAGTTTTTCTTGCCCCAGATGTAAGGTGCCCCCCAAATGGGGAGCAAAAAAAAAAAAAAAATATATATATATATATATATATATATATATATACACATATATATATAGGTTTATATATATATATATATATATATATATATATATATATATATAGGTTCATAGGTTCATACTAGGCTATCTGCCCTGGGGCATTTATAAGCCTAGCCAGAGTGTAATTGGCTTTAGCCACCCTTTGATTTTGAGTTTACTGTGCCCTTTCTAAGGTTAGTTTACTGTGCCTCTGTCTAGTAGTGACACAGAAGTAATCCCCAGGGTAAACCTACGATCCCCCATCCACTCATCAAGATTCCTCTTGAAGAGAGTCAGTGAGGGGCTCTGCCTGACATGGACTGGGATTCTATTCCAGAGTGAAGGGAGCCTCTGGGTTATGAATCTGTCCTTCCAGCATGTCCTATTTATTTCTGTGCTGAGGTTCAAATCCCTTGAGTGCGTGGCTCTAAGGGATTTGGATTTTTTGAGGTGGAGCATTGTCCATTAATTCTGGGTTGGACATAGCTTTATATGTCAGGCATAGATTGCCTCTAAGTAGGCGGTATGCAACTGAGTAGAGCTGGAGTTTCTTTAACCGAGCAGCATATGGCATCTGTTTGAGTCCCTTGATCCTCTTTCTGAGGTACTTTTGGGGTCTTTCTAGTTGCTGCAGGTGTCGGGTAAGGTACATCCCAAATGGGGCATTGTATTCTATTATGGGCCTGATGAAGGATGAATAAAGGGGCACGATGACCTCCCTTGATCCAGATGTGAATCCTTTCATGATAAGGTGGGCTATATAGAAGGTCTTTCTAACCACTTTGGCAATGTGGTTGTCGAAGGAGATATTACTATCAACTTGGGTTCCCAGGTCCCTAATTATTTCCTCTGTACTTAATGGGTTACCACCTATGTGGTAATTTGTGGGCACTTTGTTTTTGCCAAAGGGTATGACTATACACTTTTTGGCATTTAGCTTTAGGCCATGGCTCTGGCACCAGTTATCAGTCTCTGTGAGATCTTTTTGAAGAATGCTCATGTCAGCTGGAGAGTCAGTTATGGCGCCCAGTTTGCAGTCATCTGCGAACTTGGTCAGCCACAGTCCTCCTGTGTTAGCCTGTACCTTGGAAAAATATATACCGAACAAGAGAGGTCCCAGGACTGAGCCTTGTGGGACACCACTTGTAACTGGTTTCAAGTCTGACATGGCTCCAGCAATTCTGACTCTGTGGGTTCTGTCTTTGAGCCAGTTTGCAACCCATCTTGTGATATAGGGGTTTATATTTAAGCTGGATAGCTTATCTATGATGCCTGAGTGGGGTATTGTGTCAAATGCTTTTGCGAGGTTCAGGTAGGCTGTGTGGACTACCTTCCCTTCATCTATGGCCTTGGTGACTGTTTCAAAGAAGTCAACCAGGTTCAAGAGGCAGGATCTGCCCTTGACAAAGCCGAATTGGGTAGGATCTAGTGTCTGTAGATCCCCAATGTCTTTGTTTATGAGTTCCATGATGATCCTTTCCATAGCCTTGCAGACTATGCTAGTCAGGCTTATGGGGCAATAGTTTCCAGAGTCCGTACAGGCACCACCTTTGTGGAGTGGGACCACTGTTGCTGTACGCCATTCTTTGGGTACATATCCTGTAGGAGGGCTGAGATTGTACAGCAGTTTTACGTGAGGGTTTAGTTCTGCTTGGAGTTCATGTACCACGCAATCTGGGACACCGCCTGGTCCCATTGATGCAGTGTTTTTTGCTCTGGAGAGGGCAGCTTTCACCTGAGCATCTGAGATGTTAGGGAGGCAGCACTCTGCTGGGATACATATTTGCTCTTTGGGGGGGGGGGGGTTTGCACTAAACCTGTCTGCCAGGATGTTGGCAATGTCTGTGGGTTCAGTGTATTTTTTGTCATTTTGGATCAACTCTGAGCATATCTGGGAGTTGCATCCCAGGTTCCTAACATAACTAAAAAAAGCCTTGTGATTATCTTTAGTGTCCTGTGCAATTTTTCTCTCGAAGCTGGCCTTGGAGGATTTTATGAGGGATCATAGTTTTTTGCTAGTACTGATCAGAGATGCCTTCCCTTTTAGGGATTTTGCTCTAACATGTAGCAGCTTCCTCCTTCTGTTGTACAGCTTATTTATGGCTGGGGTCCACCAGACTGGATGCCTGCCTTTGGAAGATTGGGTCTTGGTTTTGTTTGGGATAGTATGATCCATGCATTCCTGGAGGTGTCCATAGAATGCGTTTATATAGGATTCTGCAGTTTGGGCCGTAGTTTCCACTGGCCCGGGGGGCTTGAAGGATTCCACCTCAGTTTTGAGAAGTGTGAAGTTCGCTTTTAGAAGTTTTTCACTATGGTTTTCTGGGCTGGGGGTGGGGTGGGGATGTGGATATCCAGTGAGATTAATTTATGGTCTGATCTCACCAATGAGGGGTATACCTCTGATATGGAGCATAGAGTCCCGATGTTGGTAATGATCAGGTCAAGTATGTTTTCCCCTCTTGTGGGAGTGGTGACTAGTTGTTCCATAGCATTTGAGTTTATAAATTCCAGGAACCTTTGGGCTAGAGTGTTGGGGCTTGAGTAATGCTCCCAGTCTATGTTTGGGTAGTTGAAGTCACCCAATATAATGGTGTTTGGAGAGATCTTCATATTCTCCAGTGTTTTCAGGAAAGCTGAGTAGGATTCCTGATTTTGAGAGGGTGGTCTGTAACATGCTACAAACTGAAAAGCAGTTTTGCCCACTGTTAGTTGCACATGGATGCTTTCCGATGCTTCGTGCGATGCCACTAACTTGGAGGTGTGGATATCTTTGATAAATATGGATACTCCCCCTCCTTTTGTGGTTCGGTCCAAGTTTTGGGGCCGAAAAGCATGATATGAGGTATAACCTGGTAGTGCTGGGGTGCTCTCTGGAGCCTTGAACCAGGTTTCTGTAACTGCACAGATATCAATGTTCTCCATACTGTGGAGGGCTTCGAGTGCGTGTATCTTGAGGTTTAGACTTCTGGCGTTTAGCAGCATTACCCTTAGTTTCTTATTCATTGTGTTGTCCATGGAGGTGGGTTTGTCTTTTGAGCCTTGCCTAAAAAAGGCACTATGGGGGTGGCAAGAGCCTTCACCAATATCCGAAAGCCCAGGGGTGACAGAGCGGGTTTTTATGCAGGGAACTTTAAAGAGCTAGAAATGGCCCAAAACGGCCAGTTAACTACAAGATTCTTGTGCTGAGGTCACTCCTTCAGGGACAGATAGGCTGCTCAAGGCTCCCCACTCCCACTGGTGAGCAAAGAAACTTAGGGACTATTCTAGGTTAGGAAAGGCGGGAAACAAGGATATTGTTTTGTTTATATATAAACAACAACATATATGTAAATGCACTTTTAGCAACATAAACTTTACCTTCATCTAAAAGCAAATACACCACAAAGGCTTTAGAATATAGTAAAGGAAAGAGAAGTTCTAGAAGAAAAAGGGGGATGGTGGGTGGGTAACCCGGACTGCAACAGTGAATACACTCGAACATCTACATTTATGGTAAGTGAACACAACTGTGCTATGTTCTTCGGGTTTCACTGTTGAAGTCATTACATTTGAGTAGAATCCCAAAACTATGGATGGGAGCATGGAACTAAATAGCATTAGGGGCGGCTATAAGGCCCTGCAGAACTGCAGTGGCAAAAGCCTGCCCTGGACTTAGAGAAGAGAGGCAAACGATAATGCTTTGTAAAAGTATGAACAGAGCTCCAAGTAGCAGCTTCTAGAATGTCTTTGGTTGGAACTCCTCTGAGAAAGGCTGCTGAGGTAGAGGCCGCCCTGGTGGAATGTGACCGGATTCCCTTGGGCACTGGTTTACCATGATGGAAGTAGCAGAAACGAATGCAGTGGCTTATCCACTTAGAAATAGTCTGCTTTGATATAGCCTTCCCCTCTGATCCTGCTGCAAATGTCACCAGTAGTTGCTCAGACTTTCTTAGAGATTTGGTCCTGTTTAAGTAGAATCTTAATTGTCTGTGTACGTTCAATGAATGCAGAATCCACTCCCCCTTGTTCTGCGGATTTGGGTAAAATGTTGGCAGGTGAATAGTTTGGTTAAGAGCCACACTGGATACCACCTTAGACATAAAGGAAGGATTGGTCCTGAGGGACACCCTGTCCGGGTAAAATGTAATAAAAGGCTCCACAGCCATGAGGGCCTGTAGATCTGAAACCCTTCTTGCTGAAGTGATTGCCAAAAGGAAAGCTGTTTTCCAAGATAAAAACGTTATCGCAGTAGGTGCTGGTACAAAAGGAGGCAGGGTGAGTTTTTCCAGCACAAAATTGAGGTCCCATGCAGGAGCTGGTGATCTTCTGGGAGGCCTTAAATTTTTGGCCCCTCTAAGATACTGCTTTAGCAGAGGATGAGAAAAGATGGGAGGCTCCATGTTGTAATGAGCCGAGATGGCAGAGGCATGGATTTTATTGAAGAAAAAGATAGGCCCTTGTCAAGCGTCTCAGTCAAGTATTGTAAAATCTGAGGAATATTTGGTTTTGCTGTGTCCATTCCTTGTGCTTGGTTCCAAGCACAGAATCCCTTCCATTTATCAGCATAAGATTTTCTAGTACAAGACCTTCTGGCTTCCAAAATGACATCCATCACAGATTTACTGAGAGGTGTTGTTTGAATAATTACATGATCAGCCATGCTGCCAGGTTCAGAGTTTGGAGCGGAGTGTGCAGAATTTGATTGCTCTGCTGAGACAGTAGATGAGGTATTTGAGGCAAGTACCAAGGAGGGAGTTGAGAAATATTCCTTAGAATTAGGTACCAGCGCTGGTGAGGCCAGTCCGGGGCAACTGGGAACATTTTTGATTTTTCCTGTCTGACCTTTGGTAAGACCTTGGGGAGAAGAGGCAGGGGAGGAAAAGCATAGACTGATAGGTTTTTCCAACTGAAGGATAGGGCATCCACTTTCCATGCTTGTCTGTGATATGTCCTTGTGCAGAATTTGTCCAGCTGATAATTTTGGGGAGAGGCAAATAGATCTATGTCTGGGCTCCCACACTTCTGTGTTATGCTGAAGACTTGTGGATCAAGTTTCCACTCGTGAGGGTCCATAAGATTTCTGCTTAGGTCGTCTGCCAGAGTATTTTGTTTTCCTGGCAGGAATTGAGCTTGAAGATGTACTTGGTAAGTCAAGGCTGTGTCCCACAATGCCATGGCTAGTCTGCAAGGGACGTAGGAATATGTACCCCCCTGCTTGTTTACGTACCACATAACTGTGGTGTTGTTCGCCTTTATCAGTAGTTGTCCTGGATGAAGTAAGTCCTTGAAGGCTGTCAGGGCATTCTGAACAGCTAGCATCTGTTTCTGGTTGATATGCAGATGCATTTGTTTTCGGCTCCATATGCCCTGAATGCATCTCCTTGCCAGGTGGGCCCCGCAAGCATAGTCTGATGCAACTGTAGTTAGGGTTTTGGTGGCAGGGGGTAGAATGAAAGACCGTCCCTTGTTCTGATGACATGTCTTCTGCCCACCAAAGAAACTCCTGTTGTAGGCAGGGAATGAGAGGATTCATTGTTTCCAGACTGTGAAAATGTTGACTCCATAAACTTTTTAGATACCACTGAAGTTTCCTCATATGCAGTCTTGCATATGGAATTAGTAGAATGCAGGATGCCATGAACCCCAAAGCCTGCAGAATTTGTCTTGCAGCTAACTGTGTTTTTGTTGCCATCTGTTCGAAGTATATAGTCAGTTGCCTTTGTTTATCTGGTGTAAGGTAATCCATCTGGGCAGTTGTATTCAAGCTTGCACCCAGGAATGTAATTTTTTGAGAGGGTACCAGTTGTGATTTCTTTTCATTTATTGTGTACCTTAGGCATGTTAGAAGCCTTTTTACAAACGCCAGATGTTGAAGAAGAATGTCCTTGTTTTCTGCTTGAATGAGTCAGTCGTCCAAGTAAGGATAGATTTGTATGCTTCTTTGTCTGCAAAATGCAATTACTGGTGCCAGGCACTTTGTAAAGACCCTAGGTGCAGTAGATAAGCCAAAGGGCAGTGCAGAGAATTAGTAATGCATAAAACCTGCCTTGAAGCAGAGGTATCGTCTGCACGATTCCCTTACTGGGATATGCAGGTATGCCTCTTTTAAGTCTAGAGTCACTAAGCGTTCTTGCCCAGCATGGGCAGTAGCTGTTGTAAAGTCAGCATTTTGAATTTTGGGATGTCCAAGAAAGTGTTCAAAATCGATAAGTCCAGTATTGGACGCCAGGCATTGTCTTTTCTGGGTACCAGGAACAGTCTTGAATAAAACCCTTGACCTTTTTCCTGTTCTGGTACTGGTTGAATAGCCTCCATATCCATGAGGGACATAACTTGTTTCTGAGCCTCTGCCCACTGATTTTGTGGCAGATCTGGCCAACCATTTGGAATTGGCAAAGTATGGAAATTAAATCTGTACCCCTGGGATACTATGTTTAATACCCCTGGGATACTATGTTTAATACCCACTTGTCCTGGGTAATTAACTGCCAATTTTGAGCATGAAGTGCTAATTTTCCCCCCAAGGGGGCTGCCAAAAGACAACTGCTTGGTGATGGTAGAGGGAAGTCACTGAGACTGCTTACTGTACACGGTTGTGCTTTGTTTCCTCCAGATTTGGAGATAGAGGCACCCCATTACTTTGACCTGTAAGAACCCTGTGACTGGTATCTAGAGCCTTTTGAGCACCTGAATTTGCCTTGTGAGGCTCTGTTGGATACAGGAAAGGACCAATTTTTAGTAGGCCAGTGCCTACTGAATCTGGGTGGCTGCACTTGTAAAAAATCTTTTACAGTTTGCATAGATTTAACTTTGTCTTCCATTTTCTTTAAAACCTCTTCTGTCTTATTACCAAACAAAGTATGCTATAAAGGAGCGTCCAACAATTTAGCCTTAACATGATCAGGCAGGTTTTGCTCCTTGAGCCAGGCATGCCTTGTAATCAGAGATCCAGTAACTGCGGCCCTGCAAGAGGCCTCCAAGGAATCAAAACCACATTGCAAAGTATGCTTTCCATCCTGTTTTGCTGCATGCAATAATTCCTATAATTCTTTTAATCAGAAATCAACATCATTTTCTGTTTTAATAAGCCCATAACATGCTGTTGATTTTTAAGCATATGAAACTGGCAGTTTAAGGCCCTAATTGCCAAGGTTGCAGATGTATAACTCTTCTTTCACCATCTATCCAGCACCCTGGAATCTCTATCAGAGGGGGTAGGATTTTTGGCTGTAGAGGCCTTTACACATTTGGGACCCTGTGAGATAGTTTCAGGATCAGCAGCAGGATTTTTTGAATAAAAATATGTGGGAGTCAGGAACCCTGTAATATCTCTGTCTGGCTTACTAGGAGCCAGAGGTAGGGAATCAGGAGCCATGCTTGATTCCGAAAACACATCATCAACAATGTCTAATACAGGAGGTATAGCCAATGCTGAGGAAGAAGGAAATCCTTAAGCCTCTTTTTAGATTCAGAGAAATCCTGACTCTCCCAATGAAAATGTTCCCTTAACGTATGGAAGGTTTCTCCAAAAGAATAATCCTCAGGAGGATATGCAGATAGGATGGATTCTTCAGCATCTGAATCCTCATAGGGTGGTATAGAAAATTCCTGATCAGAAAAAATAGAAACCTGATCTGAAGATTCATAATCAGTGTCTTGCCTAGGCCTCTTAGCAGGGGGTTGGGAACCCCTGATCAAGGTAATTAAGTCCTCAGCCATTTTGATCATCTGTTTTTTTAGGCATAGGGGCCCGAGCACGTGGCTCATGCGTCAGTTTTTTAGACTTAGAAGTTTTTGTTTTTGAAGCTGGCGTCGGTTTTATATAGAAATGCTGAGGTCTGAAAACAACCTCAGAAGCCGGTGCCTGCTCAGCAGCTCAGGACCCATCCGAGGGAAAGACATCCGCGGGTACAATACTCTGAGAATCTCGCGGCATACTGGACTCTGCATGGGTCTCGGTAGAGGCCTTCAACTCAAAAGTAGCGGGTATCAGGGGCTGCGAAAGTGCCTCACTGAGTACCGGCGACTGGCTTAAGAGAAGCTTCGTCATCGGTTTTGGACCTCGATGGTCTGTCTCTGTCTTTTTCTTTGCGTTTTTTGTGAACTCCGGTAGTCGGATTGCTATCCGACGACATTTCAGTGTAATTAAATCTGGATCCAAAATATTCTGAAGCAAAAATATACCGATGCTTAATAGTGCGTTGGTTAAATCTAGCACAAAACCGCCGGCAAGGCATGTTATGATCTGGGCCTAGGCAAGGAATACAGTACAAATGAAAATCCTTATGAAGTATTTACTTCCCACAAGTAATGCAATTATTAACTTTTACTGACATCAGTAAGGAGCAAGAAAAGGTTTCCCCAACAGGGTACTTAGCTTTAATTGAAAACTTTGGTTCTGAAACTCGAATGCGAACATTTCTGGAGTCGGCCGACCGGCACTTGCGAACTGCTTTTGCTTCGGGCACCACGCGGCAAGAAAGACTGAATAAAATGGCATTGGCTGCATGTTTTATACCCCTGATGACCTGACGTCATGGAAGAGGAAACAGCAACTGACGCAGGACCCAAGACTTTGATATTCAGGCTGACTGAGGGCAACCTGCCAGGAGATTACCCAAATGTAATGACTGCAACAGTGAAACACGAAGGACATCTACATTAACACAACGTGTGGTTAAGTGTTAATGGGTTGCTAGAAAGTGCAGTTGTGTACACTTACCATTAATGTAAATATTAGAGTGTATTCACTGTTGCAGTCATCACATTTGGGTTATCCATGCCAGGATAGCCCTCGGCCGGCCCGAATACCAGAGACTTAGTACTTCTGCGTCGGTTGCTGTCGCTTGAGGACTGACTTCTGGTCGTCAGTAGTATAAAGTAAGGCAGCTGACGCCATTACATCTGTTTTTCTTGCCCTAACCTATAAAGAGCCCCCAAGTAGGAGGCCAGGTTCTGGTGGAAGAACCCAACCAGTGGAAAATAAATACCAATATGTCCCCTGTAAGGAAAGAGAAGAAAGGGGGATGGAGGGAGGGAAACCAGGACTGCAACAGTGAATACACTCGAACATCTACATTTATGGTAAGTGTACACAACTGTACTATGTTCTTTGTGTTTCACTGTTGCAGTCATCACATTTGGGTAGATTTCCAAAGCTGAGGAAATGGGTGGAGGCAGTCAAGGAAAGTAGGGGCTGGCTAGGATGCTGGCAAGACTGCAAAGGCAAATCCTGCCCTGGATTTGGAGAAGAGTGGCAGGTGGCAATGCTTGGCAAAAGTGTGAACAGATGTCCAGGTGGCAGCCTCCAGGATGTCCCTAGTGGGGACTCCTCTGAGGAAAGCTGCAGAGGTGGAGGCTGCTCTGGTGGAGTGTGTCCTGACCCCCTTGCGGGGAGGCTCTCCATGCTGTTTGTAGCAGAAATGGATGCAGTGTGCTATCCATTTGGAAATGTTTTGTTTGGAGATGGATTTGCCTTCTGCCCCTGTAGCAAAGCTAACCAGCAATTGATCAGACTTTCTGAAGGATTTAGTTCTGTCTAGATAGAATCTGAGCTGTCTGTGCACATCTAGAGAGTACAGAATCCTTTCTCCCTTGTTCTGGGGATTAGGAAAAAAGGTGGGAAAATGAATGGGTTGCTTGAGAGCCACACTGGACACCACCCTTGGGCATGAAGGATGGGTTAGCTCTGAGGGATACCCTGTCTGCATGGAAGATGATGTAGGGTTCCACAGCCATGAGTGCTTGCAGCTCAGAGACTCTTCTGGCTGAAGTGATGGCCAGAAGGAATGCTGTCTTCCAGGAGAGAAATTTTAGCTCTGCAGAAGAAGCTGGTTCAAAAGGGGGCAGGGTGAGCTTTTCCAGTACAAAGTTAAGGTCCCAAGATGGTGTTGGTGCCCTTCTGGGTGGCTCAATTTGCTAGCCCCTCTTAGGAACTGTTTGATCAAAGGGTGCGAGAAAAGGGGCTGCTCAGTGGGAAAATGAGCAGAAATAACACAGGCATGAATTTTTATAGAGGAGAAAGAGAGGCCACTGTGCAGTAGGTCAGCTAAGTAATCCAGAATGAGAGAGAGGGAGGGCTGCATCTTATTGGCTCCCTTTGCCTGGATCCAGGTGCAGAACCTTTTCCATTTATCAGCATAAGATTTTCTGGTACTAGAGCGTCTGGCCTCAAGGATAACATCCAGAACCTGTTTACTGAGGTTGGCAGATCGGTTCGGGGATAGGGAATAAGCCAAGCTGCCAAATTGAGTGTCTGCAATTGGGGATGCATAAATTCCCCTTCCTTCTGGGTCAGGAGGTTTGGAATCTGAGGAAGATGCCATGGAGGCAGTGGGGACAGGCTGCGCAACAAGGGGTACCAGTGTTGCCGGGGCCAGTCTGGAGCTATAAAATGGTCCTTGGTTTTTCCTCCCTTATTTTGAGCAGTACCCTGGGGATGAGAGGTAGGGGAGGAAAGGCACAGACCGATAGACTTACCTGAGTCTCTTTTTAGACTGAGGGCAGTCCTGACTCTCCCACTGGAAATGCTCCCTTAAGGTATGCAGGGTTTCCCCAAAGGAAAAATCCTCTGGGGGAGAGGCTGAAGGAATGGAATCCTCTGCATCAGAATCTTCATAAGTGGAGAGGGGTTGCATATCTTCATATTCAGATGCATCAGATTCAGCTGACTCTTGCTCACACAAAACTACAGAGGACAGATCTCTTCTTCCCTTTGCAGGGGGGTAGAGCTTGGTTTCCCCTGATCAGCATGATAAGTGGCTCCGGAACCATCCAAGGTAGAGAGGACTGCAGGATCCTTAGTCAAAGAAGAGTTTTGCAGCATGCCGGACTCCGAAAGGGTCTCGGTAGCGGCCTGTGAATCCACAGCAGTGGGCATCAGGGGCTTCGAAAGCGCCTCACTGAGTAACAGAGAACCGACAACTAGCTTAATGGAAGCGTCACTGGTAGGTTTGGACCTGTGCGGTCTGTCTCTGTCTTTATCTTTGCGTTTTTTCAGAGGATCTGCTGTCGGATGGCTTACCGAAGATATATTGGAATTCGAGGACTGTAAGAGAAAATATCTGAATACAATAAAGGCCCGACGATGGATAGTTCTGGCATTGAACAAAGCACAGAAGCGACAATGGGGGATGTCGTGGTCTGGGCCTAAACAAGTGATGCAGTAAGAGTGGAAATCTCAGTGTGCTATTTGCTTTCCACAGGCGAGACAATTAACTTTTTCTGACATCGGTTAGTGCAAGAAAAAAGGATCCCCAATGGGGTACTTATAGCTTTAGAAGACTTCAACTTCAATTCGGTAGATGAAACTCAGGTAGCGGCCGTCTGGCACTAGTGTGAACTGCCTTTGCTTTGGGCTACACAACAAGAAAGACTGATGTAATGGCATCGGCTGCCTTACTTTATACTACTGACGACCTGACGTCAGTCCTCAAGCGACAGCAACTGACGTAGAAATACCAAGTCTCTGGTATTCGGGCCAGCTGAGGGTTATCCTGGTAGGGATAACTCAAATGTGACAACTGCAACAATTTAACATGAATAATATTAATGCCATATATATGGAATAAGATGGCTTCGTATTGAAATGTCGGCATTTGGAAAGCCAAAAAAAAAAAAAAAAAAAAAGACAGAACAGAGGAGAAAAGTACATCTTGAAAATCATTGTTCTCCTTAACACTTCTTTTTTTGGGGGGGGGGGTCACCCCCACTGAACTTATGTATACCAACTCCAAGATTGCCATACCTTGGAGAAAAGGGAATATTCTGAGAAATGGCATCTCAGAGTTAGTATATGTTAAGTTGGTTGTTTCGGCCATTCAGTCTCCATATTTTGAGATTTGCTCTAGCTGGTCCCAACATTTCAAATTGTTACTGAATAAGACAATAAGAATACGGTGGTGGTGCTGTGGTAGCGTTGTCACCTCACAGTAAGACATTGTCCTGTTCGATTCTCAGCTAAAGCGTCTTCTGTGTGGAGACGTGCGTGAATGGGCGTACCTTCGTTGAAGGTTGTGCATCAGAGCTGGCAACTCGACACGTAAAAATCTACTGCCAATCATTAGCAGACCGGAGTTCCGCTGCGGAGACCCCTAACCGAGAAAAGCCGAAAGATACAACATTGAATAAGACAATAAGGTGTGGTGTGATGCCCGATGACCACGTGGCCTACTGAGTAATAAGGCACCAAGCACTTGCACAAAGAGGCGTGTTCTTATCAAGGCACCAAACCACACCTCATCGTGTCTTGTTCACATTATAAAATATTTCCAAAAATAAATGAAATGAATACAAAGCCTAAGCAATACAAGAATTTGGCAACCACTGGAAAAAGGAGAAAAATTTTACAGCACCTCTAATTAGACTGCTTCTATTAGTACTTGTTAAACACACCTATATACAGAGGCACACACAAACAATATTTTATTTAATAGTGGGACAGCTGCATAACTGCAAAAGCAGGACACTCAGCAACCATGACACGATACATTAAATTCTCCAGCAAACAGTCTTCAGCAAATGAAGCTCCTCAGCTAAGACAGATTCATTTTTTATTCCTGAACTTGCAATGCATCTTTAATACCTCCTGGTAGCACTATATTTAAAATGAGAGGGAGAATCTACCAGTTACTTAATTTGTTGACAACATAGATTAGCACTAGGCTAGTTGCCCTTGCGAGCCATTTTAAGCCTAGCCAATTATCCCTTGTGAGACTCAAACCCTGCACCTTGCGTTTGTAAGGCAAACACCTTAACCATTAGGCCACCCTCCCAACCCTCCTTTTGCCTCTATGGTAGATAAGCTTACTACACGTATACACACACACACACACACACACACACACACACACACACACACACACACACACACACACACACACACACACACACACACACCCCTGTCTGATTAAAAGTAGGGCAGTACTAACATTTTATAACTACAAAAGGGCATAAAACATTGTATTCAGTTCACATACAACACAGACAACTGTCATGCTGAATAGTCATTTTCAGAGAACGTCCCAGCCTCATTAAAAACAGTATTACTGCATTTGAATCTCCTTTTTTTCTATCTCCCAGTAACAGTGTGTGTGAATGTAAGAAGTATCCTCTAACAGATCATTTGTTTACTTTTGCTGATTCAATGCCACTAACAGCCTATTGTCTTTATACAGGCATGACCCAAGGCGGCAATTCAACTGACCATAGGAAATCTAGCTAAGACATCAGGGGAACTCTTCGGCTGTTCTTCTCACATCCATGATAGCGTTATTTACATAACATCTGTACTGCCAACCACTCCAGCTGATTATATATATATATATATGACTTTTTTTGTATGTGTTACAGTATTAGGGAGAATTGTAGGTCAGGCAAGAGTAAAGAAGCTCAGTTAGCAAGTGCTGTGCAGTATTACCCATAGATTACTATGCCCTGCTGTTCATAGGTTGGTACTAGGCTAACTGCCCTTGTGGACCATTTTAAGCCTAGCCAACTACCCCATGTGAGAATCAAACCCTGCACCTTCTGTTTGTAAGGTGAACACCTTAACCATTATGCCAACCTCCCAACCCTTCTGTATGTGTAAAAATGTGCAAATTACAACATTTTATAAGCAATGAGGGAAACATTCTTGTTGCCAAATCAGCACACAGCAAATTGTCAGCACGTTCTGTAAGCCAGCAGTTTATGGCCAATCTGTTTCAATTCTGTTTCTTCTCTGCATCAGCTTAGAAAGTTATTACTGTGCTTGTCTGTTTGTTGATAATGTCGTATAAATTTAATTATGCCATTTCACTTATTGCATTATCTTTTGTTAGTGTATTGCCTTGCCCCTGTGGCCCGGGTCCTTGGACCATTCCACCTAACTAGTTAACAAATGTAACAAAATCAACCTATCTGCTGTTTTAACAAAATCAACCACTGTAAACTTTGACAATGGAGATCAGTCAGATATGGTGCCTTTTTTTTTTTTTTTTTTTTTACCTTGAACACTACACTGTGCTTCACCAATTTGCTTCTTTGCCCAGCTGCTTTTACACACAGTTAATCAGGATTATACACATACTGCCTTGTATTACAAAAACTAAACTCCATGTGTGACCCTGACTGTGACCAGCTCACATAAGGTTACAATAAACATGAGAGGTGAAGTCAAATAGAATTATGTTGGCACCAGGAACTCACTTTATAAAATACAGGACAATCCCCTGGAAGATAGTATCAAGGAAAGGCATTCCCTCAATGATTCTGGTCACACTCACGAGGACATAGATTTTTGTTCATGAACAGCCGATTACCTACTTCACTAATGAACTGATGATGGAACCTTCACCGGCTGCTGTGTCATCACCCCATTTCACAAAATCAGTGTTAAACTTGAACATTAGCAGTAACTTATGGGAATGTGGGGGAGGTCCAGTGAGTAGAAAAACTCCAAAATAACAAAAGGCTTTCATAAGTAGCACCCTGGGAGACTCTTCCTTCTAAGTAGGTGAAACTCTTTACTTTGACCAATTTTTCAAGAGAGAGAATATTCAATAATAGAATAATTTGGTGCAGGCTGAAATACAGACAAAGATGGAAAGTTATGTTCAGCTTTATGCTGTAATTGGAAAGTACAGGAGGGGAGGGTCACCAGTTTTCTAAAAATAATATAGGAAGTCTGTACTTCAATACTGGAAGAAAAACTGAGATGAGTAATGGTTAATAATGTACAGTGCCCTGCTGTCTGACTCTACACTTGAAATTCATCTCTTACTTTTGGTGCTGTGCTGGACTTACTTGCATTCTTAGTGAATATACGGTATAAACGTCTAGAATGATGACTATCCCAAGGCCACTGAGCACCATGATCATTTAATGTCCCTCAGGCTGCATCTCCTTTCTTAAGAAGGACCATACTAGTCAATTCTTCAGTAAATTTACAGATTCTCATCTAGTCACCTAAGTTATGTTTAAAGGAAGGTAGTGAATCATACTGCTTAACATGCAGGGTAGTTTTTTATTCAAGAGCAGGGGTCTGTAACCTGCAGCTCTGGAGTCGCATGTGGCTCTTCCACCCCTCTGCAGTGGTTCCCTGTTGTTGTCTTTCGGCTTTTCCCGGTTAGGGGTCGCCACAGCGGAACTCCGGTCCATTAATGATTGGCAGTAGATTTTTATGTGCCATGTTGCTGGCCCTGACGCACAACCTTCATCGAAGGTACGCCCATTCACACATGTCTCCACACAGGAGACGCTCTAGCGGAGAATCGAACAGGACAATGTCTTACTGTGAGACGACAACACTACCGCAGCACCACCACCGCAGTAGCTTTGAAAAATAATGGCCACTCTACTGCACAACACACACACACACACACACACACACAAACACACACAAACACACACAAACACACACAAACACACACAAACACACACAAACACACACAAACACACACAAACACACACAAACACACACAAACACACACAAACACACACAAACACACACAAACACACACACAGATCGAGCGATGGACTTTAAATATTGCTCTTATAAACTTGCTAGAATAACATGATAGAATAACATAATTTCTGTTGCCATGCATTCCACACACAGTGAGAGCGATCCCCTTGGCAGCAGCAGCATCTCCTGAAAGGTCTCCATACCTCTTCCAAGTCTTACTATAAGAAATCTGGACACAGCCACAAACAAAGGGGAACTAGGGAACAAAAATAGTGATGGACTCTTAAATATTGCTAGAATAACATGGTTTCTGTTAACATGCATTTTCCAAACACATGCGCACACACGTGCACACACACACACAGAGTTACCTCTCAACTGTGCATATTTTCAAAGAATATCCTGACTTTTGTCTCATATTTTTGGTCTGTTTCTCCTAAAATTGTAGTTTTCTGGCAAATTATTGAGGGCTGAAGTCAGAAAAAATACAGATTTAAGTTTCAGACTTCATACCCTTCAGAAATTTCATGCTAAGGCAAAATTTGTTATTCTATCAACTTTCTAAGTTTGTAAGGGCAATATTTAAAAAGTGTCCCTATTTTTGGGCCTTTGTGCCCCATTATTTATGGCTTTGTCCAGATTTCTTGTTCTAAGAGGTCAAGAGATATGATACACACATACATACGCACATTGAAAGCAATCGAGCAATCCCAACAAAGGAACAAAAATAGGGACAGATTATAAATATTGCTCTTATAAACTTAGTTCTTTTATATTTAGTATAATAACTATATATAAAACTGTATACACTGTGTTATCTTCATTTTTGGGGTCAAATAGGTTTTGTGACTTCCAATGAATTTTATTTGGTGGGAGAGGGGCCAAAAATGTCTCTTTTGATAGTGAAGGTTGCAGACCCCTGTTCTACAAGTTTGGGAGTTACTGGGTTATAAACTGGTCCCTCCACCATGTTTTATTTATCCATTGGTGAAGGTTTAGGTTTCTGGTTCTAGTACTGCTGGAGGTACTGCACTTGCAGAGATAGAGTCTCTAGTGGTAAAGTCAGTTGCAAAACAAATGTCTTTATTACGCTAAACATTCAACTTACATCAGTCACGTTGACTTGATTCCAACCTTAAACACTATGGACATGTTGCTCTCATGATGCCAGATGCAAAAACATTGAAAGGCAGGAATGTGTAGAAACAGCAGGTCACTTTAAAAAGCCTGGTTTTATACTCAGTACTTTAAATCAGAATACGGACTGTGCATGCACAGCAATACGATGCTTCAATACAGCTGGCACTGTGTACCACCAGCAGTACTAGAACCAGAGAGCTACACCTTTACCAACAGCACTGCCCTACACCTGACAATGTCCTGAAATACATAGGTAGTTCACTGTGACAATGTGCACCAACTCCCCTAACTAGCTATCAGCATTGTCATGGTCACAATCCTTCATTTTACATTAAAAGGGCAGCTACCAATTTACACATCTTCTGATCTCAGGGCAGAAGACAGTACTGCCATCAGTATACCAGTTTTAACATAAATGTCATTATGTGGTTTGCAGAAAACATTTTCTGCATTTCAACTATTCCCTTATGAGGAAAAGATGAAACTAACTCCCTATGTCATTTAGCCCATGAAGCCTTATTCTATTTCAATGGGAAGTATTGTTCCCACTGCCAAAGTACCTGTGTTTGCAAAATTATATTTTCTGGATTCTTTTTTTTAATGTCACCAGAAGCAGTTTCTTGTAAGGCTGTATTCTGTTCTTTGTTTCAACATAAACAGTTTCCATCTTTTTAATAACATTAGCATGCATGCCACACAGTAAATGCACACCACTACAACAGTAAATCAGAAATGTCAACCTTTCTGTACGGCACAATCTGTTTTTTAATTGGAATGTCAATTCTTCAAACAACTCAATATAAAATCTTTATGTTCTCTGATATTTCCTAGCCAAGTATGAGGCATGTACATATGTTACTTTGTTCCTAGGTTAGCTGTACCCCCCCCCCCCAAAAAAAAATTTTTACTTCCTGAAAATCTTTTTGTCCTGGATCCTGTGGCATGAAATGTAAAACTACATTTAAAGTTGCTTTACTCCTGGAAGAGCAACTAAAGGCGGCTCAAATGGTAAGTTGGATGACATGGGAATTAAATGTACCTTTAATGATGCACATAAATGTTCCCCTTAAACAGTACAGAAATGTGAGGGGTGGGCTTGTTGGACTGTGACTGCTTTGAGCATATGCTATTAGATTTATACCAAGACGAAAATCTAGTCCACTGAAGCAAGCAAGATTTTATAGTGATAGGTTTCCTGGCCTCTTTTGCAATACTAAAGCTATCTGAGGAAAATATTCTAACTGCATAATCACAGTTTCTATCTTCCAAGCTAAAAACACAGGGTCCCCTTGTCAGTTGAAGGGAAGGTTGTACAATAAGGGGAAACCCCGGGGCTTGTACTGTTCAACCACTTGACCAAAAAGTTCCAGAGAAGCCTTAACGACAAACGGTATCAGTCTGGCTTTCTTCTGTACAGCTTAACTCAGCACTTTGGGTATTACGGGTACATAAGGCAAGGTATAGAGGAAGATTTTGCTCTATGGGACAGAAAATACATTCACTGTTCCAAGTGCTGCATGATAAGCTAAAACTTTTGAATATGGTAATTCACATAAACAGAGTTCTGTCTCTGCAATGTCCCACGACAGGGCCAGTTTTTCAAAGGCATTTGTGTTCACTCTCTGGCCCAAGATAATGGGCTGCATACACGCTGGTTTACAAATTCCATTGAACATGTGAGAGAAACAAACAAATGTAGGTTTTGTAAAACTGAATTGTAAATGGCCACACACCTTGTTGCTGGTTGTGACATACTAATGACAAAAGGACTGTATACTGAAAGGCATAATAATGTGGCAAGACTATTGCACTGGGGATTGTGCAAACACTATGGTACTGAAGTGGCTGAAAAACACTGGAAATAGGAGCCACAAAGCATCATAGAAAATGATGAAGTTTATATCACTTGGGATCACCCATTGACCAGATACAGTGGTCCAAGAAAAGAAGACAAAAGTAGCATTGATCACTGAAATCGCTACACCCAGTGACTACAGTGTCTTGCATACAGAGAGACACATGAGAGCAATGTGGAAGAAAGATACCCAGACAGTTCTAATAGTAGTAGGAGCAACAGGTCTTATAAAAAACCCATCTACCCCCCCACTCCTCCCCCCACATAAGTCTAGGAGGTGCCCAAGATCTAGTCCCCTTCTGGCGAATAGCATTCCTGGGTTGGCCTTTAAGTGTACCATCCACTACAGGAAATTCCATGTGAAATGTAAATTGTCGGGTGTGTGTGTGTGTGTGGGGGGGGGGGGTGAGGTGAATTAAGTACTCTGTTCATAAAGTATAAATGCTGGTACCACAGACTCACAGACTGCAAATGTATAGATGCAGTCTCTGTATGTGTATCCTCACTACAGGACCCATGAAAATTAGGAAGACATGAAGTCAAGAGCCTTCAGGATGGTCCCTGCAGAGACAGAAGGCAGGGTGGTAGCCTGAGAAAAGTATAAAGTCAGTACTGCTATTGTTTTCCTCCAGGACAGAGACCATGTAGTTTTCTGTAATCCAGAATGGCTCCCTGAAAACATCTGATTCGTGAGACACAGTACAGGACTTCTACAGATTCAGGGAAAGACCTGACTTGGAGAAACACTGGACAGTGTAACTTAACATGCTGTTCATCTTCTCTTGGGAGTTCACCTGAATCAGTAAGTCATCCAGATATAGTTGAATGTGAATACCCTTGGTGCCTGAAATGCGTAGACTGAAGCTAAGCACCATAATCATCATCTACAACACCTTCACCCTTCCCATTTTCTTCATGGGGGTCAGGGTGTTGCATCAACCACAGCAGTCTCTCTCAATTCAATAACACTGTCCTGCCTACCTTTTCTGACAATCATGGCTGAATGTTGCAGCTCTTCTCTCAAGCAATCCATCTCTTCTCTGGATGCCCTTGTTTCCTCTTGCCTTTTTCCTGACCCCCCCCCCCAAATTTTCTTTACCAAATCATCATCTCCTTTTTTGGTGCATTTGCTAAAATCATCATAACATTTTTGATTCAACCTTCTTGGCAACTGGAGCTATTTTGGCTTCTGCTCTGATGCTCTCATTTCTTAGTCTGTCTCACAGTGTTCATCTTACCACTCATCTCATGTGCTTCATCTCCATCACCTCTAGCTTCCTAAACTGCACTGCCTTCACTGTTCAGGTTTCTGTACCATACAAGAATACTGGTTGCACCACTTCTTTGTGCCACTATTTCCATCAGTGTTTCTGGGAGTTTGACCCACTGCAGGATTGCCCAAATCAGCTTTCTTGGGACCTTGTCATATGCTTTCTCCAAGTCTTGGAATGCCCAGCTGGACTCCTTCCTCATTTCTAGCTTCTGTTCCTCTATCTGTCTGGCTACAAACAGCGGGTTGGTTGTACTACATTCTGATCTGAATCTGAACTGCTCAGCTCACTTCTTACTTTCTACTCTGTACATTCATACATCAGTCACCCTCTCCAGGAGTTTATCGCTATACTGCCCACGAGTTTCAATGTCCCCTTTGTTCACATAAACCGGCACTAGAATGCTTATTCCCCGGTTGTCTGGGATAAGCCCTTCTCTCCACACTGCTTTAAGTTCTCTCCTACTCACCCAACATTTAATTAATCATATCTGCTGTGACCTCATCTGAGCATGCTGCTTTCCCTGACTTCATTCATCACCCTTCTCCAGCACTTCAAGAAATGTAACAGGACTCTTATACCTTTACATTGCCCAAAGTTGTTAATGTCCCCATTTTCTTGCACATTGGCACCTTAATGCTTATTCTCCAGATAGCTGGGATCTACCTCTCTCTCTACTCTCTATATTGCTAGGACTGCCCTCTGGAGCCATTTCTCCTGTAACTCACCCAATCTGCATTGACCTCATCCGAGCCTGCTGCCTTCCCTGATATCGGCTTTCTTAGTGCTGTCCTTACTTCTTCTAGGGTGGTCTCTTCCTCTTTCTTCATAGACTGTCTGGGGCAGTATAGCTTCTCTGAGCTTTTCTTTATTCAGAAGCTGCTAGCTGTACTCTTTCCATCTGCCTTTCATGTCTTGTGGACCAGTGCTCAGGTCTATTTAGTTTGTTTACCAGGGTGGTAAACTGACCACAATAGACCATTTGCAGGAACAGCCCACTACAAACATCATTGCTGGCATCCCTTATGAAGAGTGTCTGATAACTATCTTCATTGTCTTTTTATCTTTGCCTTGCAACCTGATAGTGTGCATTTTTTCCATCTGCCGAGTCATTTTCCAGAGCCTGGCAGAGTGCCTCTGATGTTCTCTGCTACTGTGATCGCAGTCTTAGCCTTTCTTAGCCAACCAGCATTTCTTCTTAGCCTGGTCCATTTTTTCTATCTTCCACTTTTTCCTGCACCCTTTTCTTTCACTTGACAACATCCCAGACTTCTGCATTCCATTGCCACCTTTTCTTATGTTACCTTATTTTCATACGTGACCTGGGCACATCTGTTCTACAGTCCTCACACATGCTGTGTTAAGATGCTGACATTTTCTTCATCTCCACCTATTTTTGTCTTCTTCATGAGATAAGAGCCCTGAGTAATTCCTTGTCAACTTCTAGATCTTCATTGTAGCCTCTGTTGACTTTAGAGCCTTCTCTGACCACTGCTTGCAGCTGATTGTGTCCAACAGTGGTTTATGGTGTGTGCAGACTGTTTCACCGAGGAAGACTTTTCAATCTCCAATATTACCCAAATACTGTCTCCATACTAGTAGGAAATCTACCAGGGATGCACGTTAGTCATGCTTCTGTGACCATATGACATTCTCTCTTGCTGAATCATGTGCTGGTCACAATTAAGACAATGGCAGAGAACAGTCTTTATTCTTGTTGCCCCAGGCATGTGGAGTCAGGCAGTCATCATATCACCTCCTATTTGTCTGATATGGGCATTCCAGCCCTCCATTATCAAGACCCAATTACTCTGACCCACTTTATCTAGTAGGTCATGCAACTGCTGCATGAATGCACTCTTTCGTGCTGTCACAACCCTGCTGTGGTACACAGGCTGAGATTATGAATAATACCCTATCGTTACAATGGAATTTGACTGCCAAGAGCCTATCAATACATAGCACAATTGTGTAAAATCTTACCATAATGGTAGATGTCCTTCTCTTCACTGTTGCAGTATTCATAACAGCAGGGATCCCCTGCCAAGGGTGGGCCGACGTCTGGCCAATATACGAAAGCCTTTTGGTTGCCTTAAGTTATGTCCATACATCACACGAAAGCTCCTCGCACAATGTAGGGCATAAAGGTGACATCTAGACACTCCATCCTCAGAAATGAGAGCCCCAGTAGAAACATCAGTCCAAGGAAAAGACAGGCAATCAGTACATCCAGAAGAGAAATGGACCATGGGGCAGAAGGAGGGAGTGCATACTGCAACAGTGAACAGAAGGATATCTACAGTTATGGTAAGATTTTACACAACTGTACTGTGTCCTTCCATATCACTGCTGCAGCATTCATAACAGTAGGAGAGTGATGCAGCTCATGAAGAAACCTGGGAAGAGGAAGGACCAGCTGAGCCCTGTAGGAAGCCATAAAGAATGGCCCTAGCAAAACCAGATCTAGCTCTGGAGACTCCATCCAACTTGTAGTGCTGGGTAAAAGTATGCACAGAAGTCCAGGTAGCTGCCTCAAGAAAAGTGTTAGTATTCAAACACGTGAAAAAAGCACCAGAAGAAGCCGCAGCCCTAGTAGAATGAGCCTTAATAGGAAAAGGGAGGTTCTTACCATGAAAAGAATAACAAAAGGAAATCACTTTTGAGATCCAAGAAGAAACAGTTTGCTTGGATACAGCTAATCCTAGGGACCTAGGATGAAAACGAACAAACTGATCACATTTCCTAATAGTCTTAGTCTTATCCAAATAAAATCTGAGTTGTCTATATACATCCAATGTGTGAAGCACCCTCTCACTGGCAGATTCCGGAAAGGGGAAAAAAGTGGGAAAATGAATAGACTGATTAGGAGAAAACAAATTACCCACCTTAGGCATAAAAGGATTATTATGCAAGGACACCCTGTCTTTATGAAACACCACAAAAAGCAGGAAACGTTATAAAGGCTTGAGGCTCAGACACCCATCTGGCAGAAGTAAGGACTAACAAAAGAACAGTCTTCCAAGAGCAATGTTGCAAGGAAGCTGAAGCTGCAGGCTCAAAAGCAGTCTAAGTCAATTTAACAAAACAAAATTAATATCCCATGGAGGAGGAACAGGTTTCCTTGGAGGCCTAATATGAAGGATACCTTTAAGAAATTGTTTAACTTCAAATCTGCAAGCCAAAGGAGGATAAAAAGGCAGACAAGCAGAGATAGCTGATAAGTGAGCCTTAACAGAAGGCAAAACCAGCATAGAACAATTCACACAGATAGGAGAGAACCAAAGGAACATCCAGAAAAAACTGGATTCACATTATGAGAAAGACACCAAACAGAAAACCCCTTCCATTCGGATAAGTAGGATTTCCTGGCCTCCTGCAGAACCTTAAGCACATCCACAGGAAAAAAAGATTTTGATTCTGCATAGACACCATCACCCATAGTGTCAGCTGAAGAGTGGACGGGGGGGGGGGGGTGGATGAGAGATCCCTTGTCTTGTGTGAGTAGGTTTACCCTGTGAAGTAACTTCTGATGACTGCCCTTGGCTAAATGCAGAGGAAGAGGGAATCAATGCTGTCTCGGCCAAAAGGGAGTCTTTAACAAGATTTTAGGAGTATCCTGCTGAATTCTGAACACCTTCCAAACCAGAAGACATGCGTCTCTGGCAAAAAATAGAAGATGTTTGTTCAGAGGGGAGGCAAACAGATCTATTTGAGGAGTACCCCACTGGTGGACAATGTCCAGAAACACATCCCAGTGAAGCATTCATTCATGGGACTGAGTTAAGGACCTGCTCAAACTCCCTGGCTGTGACAGATGCCAGAGGAAGAAGATTTTGAAAGGAGGTTATTAGAGTCAAGATCTTGGGTTAGCTGAGATGGCAGCATAGGCACAGTCTGAATCCTGCACCCCAGAAAAATATGGTCTTGAGAAGGAGTCAGAAAAGACTTGTTGAAGTTTATTGTGAATCCCAGGCTTTGCAGAAGAGAAATGGCACAACTGAAGATTTTGAAAAAGGATCTCTGGAGAGGATGCATGTAACAGGAGATCATCCAAGTAAGGAAATACCTGGATCCTCTGAATCCTGCAAAAAGCATTTAATGAATAACTATGGAGCAATAGAGAGGCCAAAGGACAAAGCAAAGAACTGAAAATGCCAGGAAGCAACAGAAAAACATAAAAATTCTTGGAAAGGGGATGAATAGGGATATGGAGGCAAGCATTATTGAGATTCAGAGAAACCAGAAAAGCCAGAGGAATCAGCAAAAGGAACAAAGTCTGAACAACATTTGAAACGAAAAAACCTTCAGAAATGTATTCAGGTGAGAAAGATCCAAAATGGATCTCCAACTGCCCTCTTTCCTGGGGACCAAAAACATTCTGGAATAAAACCCTTTCCCCTCCACTGATCAGTTGGAACCTCATGAAAAGTTCCCAGGGTCCAAAGATCCTGAAGCACCTCTGGAAAAAGGTTTAACTGTTCTTGAGATGGCTGAGGGATGCCCATGGGGAGGGTGGATTTCCAAACCATGAAATACCCTTGGCAAATGACGGACAGAACCCAAGAGTCTTGGGTAATGCTTAACCATACAGAAAGAGACAGAGAAAGACAAAGAGAAAAAGGAATGTGGCTGGGAAGAATCAGGCAGTCAGGCAGCACCTGATCATGAAAGGAAGGCTTCTGAGCAGGAGTAGTCTGAGAAGATTTAGCTGGGGGAACCCTCCTACCACCTTTTTTACCTTTAGGAGGAGGACGAGACTGCCTTCGAACAAAAGCTGGCTTAGTAGGATAGTGCCATAACAAAACACCAAAAAGGAAAAATTCTCAAAAACTCCAACACATAGCAAAACGCCAACCACGAAGATGGAAAACCACAACGCTTTATTCACATGTCCTGGTACCTCGGCAATTCGCCTTCAGTGGAACAATACATCAAATGAAACCCATCTCCTTAAGTACAAACACATCAAACTCATTATTCAATCAACCAATTGATGGAAACTTTGATAGAAGTTTTCCATCTTCGTGGTTGGTGTTTGCTTTTTGCTATGTGTTGGAGTTTTTGAGAATTAGTAGGATAGTTCCTCTGGAACCTAGACAAAAATATGTTTCAGATCCTGTAACTTATTGCCTTTCTTTTGCAGGGAGTTGAACAAATCGGCAGCAGCAGCAGCACCAAACAAACATTTGTTGTCCAGAGGAGCATCCATCAACTTCGCTTTAATATCATCAGGCAGAGGTTGAAGCCGTAGCCAGGAATATCTCCTGAAAATAGATCCTGAAACACCAGCTCTAGAGGAAGCATCTGCTGCATCATAACTACACTTAATGGAATGGCGAACTACCTGGGAAGAAGCCCCTAAGAGAGACAAGGCAGAAGTCTTACAGTCAAAATCAGGAAGGTCAGGAACAACCTGACAAACCTGAGAAAGGACAGCCAAAACATATCTGGTCATATGAGTCTGATAATTAACAGTCCAAAGGCTAGGGTGGCTGAAGTATAGACCTTCTTTATCCAGCCTTTCCATTGTCCTGCTGTCCTTATCTGAAGGAAGAAGCTTAGTTGACAACAGTAATTTAAGAAGGCTTATCAGATGCCACAAAGACCACGGAAGGGATTTACAGTCATCAGGCACTTTATAAAAGGTTTCTTAGGAGCAGGAGGCTGAGAAGCAGAAGAAAAAGCATCCAGTAAAGCAGCCAAAACAGGAGGAACAGCAGTGGGTCTAAGAGACTCTACCTGAAGGAGTTCATAATATCTCTGTACTTCAGACACCTGGGATCCCATTTAAAGAAATCTATCATCCTGGCAATGGTATCCGCAAAAGAACTCTCCTGAAAAAGAGGTTCAGTACTAGTAGACTCCTCTTCCTCAGGAATGTACTCCAAATCCTAATCCTGATCCCTAGAGCTCTTGAGAGGGTAAGATAACAAAGGAGGAGCCTAAACAGAGATCCCTTGAGGAGGCTTCAAGGCCATTAGGGCATTAAATAAGCCCTGTGCAAAATTCTGCCATTCACTTTGAGGGTCCTTGAGAGCAGAAGAAACATGTTCTGTCTTTTATTTCTTTTCTAAGGTGATATCTGCTTTATGAAATGTAGAAGGCTCAGACATCAGTCTACACTCAATAATTGTAGTTGGGACTTCCACCCTCACCAGTATCTGAGAACCCCCCTTAGGCCCTTCGGTGATAATCAGCCATGTTTCCCCATGAATGTCCGAAATGGACATCTGCAAGGCCGCCGAGGACATGTCAGCAGTCGGATCCATGCTGGCCTCTGAAATGATCTTGGCAAAATAATTCAACCCAGGAACTCGGCGAACCTCTGGGCTTTCATCAGCCCCAAGAGAGATATCTGATGTAGGAGGTGCAGCCAAAGAATCAGACCTAACTTATTTGGCCTTCTTTTTCAAGGATAGCTGACCCTTAGGCTGGGAATTACCCTCTGTATCATCTTTCACTACAAGTTTTAGATACTGGTTTTCTAGATAAATAGAGGCTACAAATTTTGGAACCTGGTTATCTAGATAAATAAACAGGGATGAAAGACGACTTAGTAAGGTCTCTGGCACAAAAGCCTGACAAAAATTGCAGAACGAATGATGCTGAGAAGCCCCTTAAAACAAGCACTGCTCCTAATGGTCTATATGGGGGAGTCTGCCTTTCATACTGGCATTTACCCTTTCTGGATGACCTGAAACCACACAAAAATACAAAACCAAAAAGAAAATAAGTGCACCATTGGGGGTTTTGCTTATCTGAATGGCAAGATACACCAGCAATGACTCGGGCTATCATACCGATGATCAGAGATGGCGCTCGGACTGACGGCAAAGAAGTTCCGAGGATGGTACATTCAGACGCCACTTTTCTGCCCTGTTATCTGTGTGAAGTATGGTGAGCCTTAATGCAACCTAAAAGCTTTGGTATACTGGCCCTTGGCAGGGATCCCTACTGTTATGAACACTGCAACAGTGATATGGAAGGACATTTAATGACATTCCTCAATGTCTTCAGAAGACACTCAATTTCCACACCATTTCTAGTCTGTCCTACCCCAAGCAGTAGACTCTGGATCCCAAGGCTTTGCTACACTGCCCCTTCCATCTCATCTCCTGGATACACAGGATGTCCAGCCTCATCCTTACTGGCATCTCATCCACTTCTAAGCCAAGTCCTGTTAGTGAACCTATATTAAGTGTAGCAATCAAAAACACTATGATTAAGCATTTTCTGAATAGCCTGGGACTAAGGGAAAACCCAAACAATAAGGGATTAAGATGAGAATGACCACACAATGTCAAGAACTGAACATCTCTTCTGTATTCCTTGAAAATGGAGATTTGGACTTGCTTTTTCTTCATGTACACAATGATGACTGTAAAACACAGAGACAGAGAGACAAAGGAACTGAATGGATAACGTGGTTAACATCCTGAATTTCATTACCATCACAAACCTGTTCAAACATTGGAGGGTCCAGTATTGGACTTCATACCCCATCATTTCTTTGAACTCTGTGACTGTGAAGGTTAGCATGCATTTTAGAATTGGGTTTGCCAGGAAAACCTGGTCTGGGGGTAGAAGCCATTCCCACAAATGGAGAACTTACTTTGAACTCTATTTTATATCTTGACATTCCACATCCAACAGACTGCAATGAACTCAGGCCAATGAGATTTCTACTGGAAAAGCCCGTCCCCTTAAAATCTGGCAAAGGGAGGGTAAAGAAGAGGGGGAGATGTACTCAAAAGTGGAACATGCTAAGTGCGACTGGGAACATGCTAAGTGCGACTGGGAACATGCTAAGTGCGACTGGGAACATGCTAAGTGCGACTGGGAACATGCTAACTGCGACTGGGAACATGCTAACTGCGACTGGGAACATGCTAACTGCGACTGGGAACATGCTAACTGCGACTGGGAACATGCTAACTGCGGCTGGGAACATGCTAACTACGGCTGGGAACATGCTAACTACGGCTGGGAACATGCTAACTACGGCTGGGAACATGCTAACTACGGCTGGGTAGAAGACGGTTGCCTCTCCATTGTCTCTTCTCAATCCCTCCACTGACTCTTCTCAGTCTGCTCCTTCTGTTTAAAATGATTGGAGTGAGGCTTTTTGCAATAAAACAAGCAATGCTTGGAGAGAAAGTTCAAACTGTATTTGGGCATGAGAACTGAAAGAGCAGTTTTATTTTCTGATTTATTTTGCCTTTCCCCTCTAGTTTTATGAGCACCTCCTGTGGTCAACAGCTAAAAGAAAATCCTTATACACTGCGGCATTTAATAGTTGCCCTCTGGCAATCTTCAGACAGGAAGGAGATCTTTAGCCAAGCATCATGTCTGACAATCAATCCTGATACAACTGCCCTAGTACAGGTGTCAAAGTCATAGCTGCATTTTATCTGGTGTTTTCTAAAACTATGGGCCATCTGGAAAAGCACTGGAAGATGCCTTTTAATGGCTGTAGCTGGAGTTTCCGCACACAAATCTTCTACCTGTTTAATAATGTCTTCTTGATACTGAAGCATGTACACCTGTCAGTTAAGAACCTTTATGTCTAGGGTGCCAAAGGTATAGGCCCTTTCTGCCAAAAACTGTCAATATGATGACTTTTTTTCTCTTAAACGTGTCAATGGCAGGCACCAGCTTTGATTTTCTAGCTACGTCCAGGAAATTACAGGACGATCACCCACTGACATTTGGTATAAATGCTTAAAATACCTCTTCCACCCTGTAAAAACAATGGTCAAGTTTCCTGAGTGCTGGTGGCTGTGAGTCAGGCTTTGACAAGATGGAGATACTTATATAACAAGAACAATGGTGGGTCTGGGCTTTTAACTCAAACAAGCTAATGTAGCATTTATGAGAATCAGACAGCAATTTGCCCCTCACCATCTTGTACTCTTGCATTAAAGTTTAGTGCGTCCCCAAAAGAATACATCCTCTATGGGAATCTGAAGATAAAATACCTGTCAACCATACTATCAGAAAGTGGTGAGTGGACCTGAGCAGCATAAACAAAGTACTCTTTCACTTACACAAGAGTCGGTAGAGTGCAAAGGCAATGGCTTTCTTATCTTTGGAGCTCTGACCTACAAAAAGAGTTTTCACAGAGCAGTGGTAAGGGAGGAGGAGCGTGGATTTTCTACATTGAAGAATATTTTTAGTAAGGTAGTGTTTGCATTCAAAGACTGGGGTTGGAGGGTGGGGACAATGCAGCAGAAATGATACCAAAGCCATTTGTCCTAATGTGTGCAGCCTGGGAGGCTCAACTTGACTCAGTGTTCAAAAGAGATTTTTTTTCTCCCCCAGGGCCTGTAGGTTCCTATACAAGAATATCTGAGATGACTCCTCAGTCCTGTGGTGCATAGGCATAAAGCCCTGACTGTGCCACAAATGCTTGTGCTGGAGGAACTGAGTGGGAGAGGATGGGAGTGAGTTTTTGACACCAGTTTACCCATCCTGGGTGGGGAGGCTGCCTAGGGCTCACTACAGGTATTTACAGCCTGGGAAGTTCCTTGCTCCAAGCGATATACTGCTTGGTCAGAATTTGGGAAAACATGCACATACTCCTCAAAGACAGCCATTGCAGAGCTTGCCAGGCTACTGCAGGGTGGGAGTGGGGGGCGTTAAAGACACTCCCTGGCAGCACTATCGTGCAGCACCAGTGTTTTGTTTTTTTTTTTTCATTTTTTTTGTTAACACCTTCATTAAACTATCACTTAAGACATACACAAACTTACATTAAGAAGAAAGCAACATTTTACAGAAATATCTAATAAGATCCTGTGAAACAAAGTTGCTGAATGGACAAATGTAAAATAAAGAATAAGAAGTTCAAATGTGCAGGATATGAAATGAGATGAAGTAACGGCCAGAGAGATGGAAACAAAGTTAAGAAAAGCTCCCAAATGTCAAACCCCAAGCCCAAATGGAGGACCCAACTGCTGGCTAAAATTATTAACATCTTTACATGACGATTTAGTCATGAGTAAGAATCATTTATATGCGCACCCCGAACAGACACCAGCTTAGCTAACAACAGGAAAAACAATGCTCCTACTTAAGAGTGAACTGTAAGCTACCCTAAAAATTATAGACCAATAACTTGCCTTCCGACGACGTATAAACTATGCACTGAAATTGATGCTGACAGAGTTTACAGTTATTTAGAAGAAAACTCAGTCATGGCAATAGAAGAAAAGGGTAACAAAAGAAAGTCATATGGAACAAAGAATAATTTGCTGTTAAAGTCATGACAGAGAAATGTAAAAAGGGGAAGAACCAAAGTATGGCATGGACAGACCTACAAAAAAAAAGCATTTGACAGTATCCCACATTCATGGATAAAAGACTGCTTAAAAATGTATAAGATACACACCTACACTGACTAATTACATTACAGCGACCAGGAAACAGTGGCAAACCACTTTGCAGTTAAGCCATGATAAATGACAAATTAGTATTCCAGGGATAAAAATTCAAAGGGGGATATTCCACAGTGACTCTGTCACTGCTGCTCTTTTGTCTTGCCCTTAACCCATTAAGCTGTCTACTTAACATATTAGGTCATGGCTACAATCTGACTCCCAGAAAACAGCAAACGTAAAGACTTTTCATCTTTTTTTTGTGGATCACTTAAAAAAAAAAAAAAAAAAAGTACAGTTGTGTACACTTACCATATATGTAGATGTTCGACTGTATTCACTGTTGCAGTCATCACATTTGGGTTATCCCTGCCAGGGTAGCCCTCGGCCAGCCCGAATACCAGAGGCTTAGTACTTCTGCATCGGTTGCTGTTGCTTCAGGACTGACTTCAGGTCATCAGTAGTATAAAGTAAGGCAGCCGACGTCATTACATCAGTTTTTCTTGCACTGTCAGGAGCTCCCAAGTGGGAGCCAGGTAGTGGTGGAAGAACTCCACCATTAGAAAGTAAATTCCAAAATGTCCCTTGTAAGGAGAGAGAGAAAGAAGAGGGTGATGGAGGTAGGGAAACCAGGACTGCAACAGTGACTACACTCAAACATCTACATTTACGGTAAGTGTACACAACTGTACTATGTTCTTCATGTTTCATTGTTGCAGTCATCACATTTGGGTTGATTCCCAAAGCTGAGAAAAAGGGTGGAGGCAGTCAAGGAGACTAGGGCGGGCTAGGATGCCCTGCAAGACTGCAGTGGCAAAGCTTGCCCTGGATTTGGAGAAGACAGGCAGGTGGTAATGTTTGGTGAAAGTGGAAACATATGTCCAGGTGGCAGCCTCCAGGATGTCCCTGGTGGGGACTCCTCTGAGGAAAGCTGCAGAGGTAGAGGCTGCTCTGGTGGAGTGAGTCCTGACCCCCCTTAGGGGGAGGCTTTCCGTGTTGCTTGTAACAGAAATGGATGCAGTGTGCTATCCATCTGGAAACTGGTTGTTTGGAGATGGCTTTGCCCTCTGCCCTTGCAGCAAATCTAACCAGCAATTGATCAGACTTTCGGAATGATTTAGTCCTGTCTAGATAGAATCTGAGCTGTCTGTACACATCTAGAGTGTGCAGAATCCTTTCCCCTTCTTCTGTGGATTAGGGAAAAAGGTGGGCAAATGAATGGATTGGCTAAGACCCACACTGGACACCACTTTGGGCATGAAGGATGGGTTAGTCCTGAGGGAAACCCTGTCAGCATGGAAGATGATGAAGGGCTCCACAGCCATGAGTGCTTGTACCTCGGAGACCCTTCTGGCTGAAGTGATGGCCAGAAGAAAAGCGGCCTTCCAGGACAGAAATTTTAACAATGCTGAAGATGCTGGTTCGAATGGGGGCAGGGTGAGATTTTCCAACACAAAGTTAAGGTCCCAAGCTAGGCTAGGTGCTCTTCTTGGTAGCCTCAAGTTGCTAGCCCCTCTTAGGAATTGTTTGATCCAGAGGGTGTTAGAAAAAGGGGCTGCTCAGTGGGGAAATGAGCAGAGATAGTAGAGACATGAATTTTAATAAAGGAAAAAGAGAGCCACTGTGTAGCAGGTCGGCTAAGTAATTCAGGATGAGAGGGAGGGCTGTGCCGTATCGGCTCTCTCAGCCTGAATCCAGGTGCAGAACCTTTTTAATTTGTCAGCATAAGACTTTCTAGTGCTAGGGTGTCTGGCTTCACATATAACATCTAGAACCTGTTTTCTGAATTTGCCAGATTGATCAGTGGTTACGGAAAAAAGCCAAGCTGCCAAATTGAGGGTCTGCAATTGGGGATGCATGAATTCTCCTTCCCTCTGGTTCAGGAGGGTTGGGGTCTGAGTGAGATGCCATGGTGGCAGTGGGGACAGGCTGCACAGCAGTGGGTACCAGTGCTGGCGAGGCCAGTCTGGAGAAATAAGAATTGTCCTTGGTTTTCCTCCATTATTTTGAGCAGTACCCTGAGGATGAAAGGTAGTGGAGGAAAGGCACAGACCGACAGACTGACCCAGCGGAAGGACAGGGCATCCACTTTTCAAGCCATGCAGTGATGCTCCCTGGTGCAGAACTTGATGAGCTGATGGTTGGTGTGGGAGGCAAAGAGGTTGACCTTTGGGGTGCCCCATTTCTGAGTTATTAGGGTGAAGGTTCTTTTGTCTAGCTGCCACTCATGTGGGTCCAGAAGATTTCTGCTTAAGTGGTCTGCCAGAGAGTTTAGAGAACCTGGCAGGAATTGTGCTAACAGGTGGAGTTGCATGGCAGAGGCTGTGTGCCAAAGGGTCATGGCCAGCCTGCATAGAGGGTAGGAGTGAGTCTCTGCTTGCTGATATACCAAATCACAGTGGTGTTGTCTGTTTTGATCAGGAGAGCCCCTGAGGAGAGAAGGGGCCTGAAAGCTGTCAATGCGTGCTAGACAGCTAACATCTCTTTTTGGTTGATGTGCAGATGGATTTGCTGCGGGCTCCATTGGCCCTGTATGCACCTGCCATCCAGTTGTGCACCCCAGGCATAGTCTGATGAGTCTGTGGTGAGGGTCAGGGTGGTGACAAAGGTAGTCCCTTGTTGTGGAAGCATGCTGCTGCCCACCAAAGAAAATCTTTTCTGAGGCAAGGTATCATGGGTATAAGAGTTTCCAGGTCTTGAGAGTGTTGACACCAAAGGCTTTTTAGGAACCAGTGAAGTTTGCTCATATGCAGTCTGGCATATGGAATGAGTAGAATGCAAGATGCCATGAACCCCAGAGCTTGCAGGATGTTCCTTGCAGATAACTGGGGTCTGGTGGCTAGCTGAGAGAAGTAGGCTGTCAGGTAAGTTTGCTTTTCTGGTTAAGGAATGCCATCTGAGATGCTGTGTCCAGGCTTGCTCCTAGGAATATAATCCTTTGGGTGAGTACTAGTTTGGACTTCTATCATTGATAGTGTACCCTAGGGAGGTCAGTAGGGACTTTACAAAGGCCAGGTGCTTGAGCAGCTTTTCCTGACTGTCTGCCTGAATTAGGTAGTTGTCTAAGTATGGGTAAATATGGATATTCCTTTGTCTGCAAAAGGCAGCGACCAGAGCCAGACATTTTGTGAAAATTCTGGGAGCAGTAGAGAAGCCAAAGGGAAGTGCAGAGAACTGAAAGTGCAGAGATCCTGCCCTGAAACAGATATTTCCTGCGTGATTCCCTGATAGGAATGTGGAGGTAGGCCTCTTATGTCTAGGGTGGCTAGCCAATCATCCTTGGAGAGCATGGATAGCAGTTGATGGAGGGTGAGCATTTTGAATTTTGGTATCACCAGGAAGGTGTTTAGAATGGATAGACTGAGGATGGGGTGCCAGGTGCCCTCTTTTCTGGGTTCTGCAGAAACGTGCTCCATTGCCCTCAGAGAGCAGGGAAAGGACTTGCTTTTGTGCCTCTGCCCACTGGTTTGGAGGTAGATCTGGGAACCCTTTTGGGGTTGGAAGAGTGGGGAAAGAAAATTTGTATCTCTGGGACACTATGTTGAGGACCAAGTGATCGTTGGTAATGGTGGCCCAGGTGCTTTGCGTGAAAGGAGAGTTTTCCTCCTAGGGGTAAGTGAAGGTGGGCAGAGGGAGGGGGTGGGGGAGGAGAGTCATTGTGAGTTCTTACCATGAGGGGTTGGCTTAGAACTCCCTGTTTTTGAAGTGGAGGAATTCCACAGTTTTGATTTTTGCATTCCCTGTGGCTGCTGTCTGGGGGGTCTGCTTCCACGGGGTCTGGGCTGAACTGATCTGGTGGGAGCAGGAAAGGACCAGTGCTTGGAGGGGCAATACCTGCTGAACCTGGGTGGCTGGACCTGTAAGAAATCCTTAACTGTCTGCATAGATTTAGCTTTTTCTTCCATCTTTTTTAAAACCTCTTCTGCCGTAGTGCCAAATAAGTTGTCTTTGTGCAAAGGTGCATCCAACAATTTAGATTTAACATGGTCTGGCAAGGGCTGTTCCTTAAGCCATGCATGCCTTCTAAGAATAGAACTGGTGACTGCTGCCCTGCAAGAAGCTTCTAGGGCATCAAACCCACAGTGTAAGGTGCGCTTAGTTACTTAACTTGCAGAATGCATTAACTCTTGTAGCTCTTTAGATTCTGCACAAGCAGGAAAGGAAGACACTTTTTGTTTAAAGAGTTTCAGGGTATGTTGCTGAAACTTCAGCATATGGAACTGGCAATTTAGTGCTCTGATAGCAAGAGTAGCAGAGGTGTATACTATTTTACCCCATCTGTCTAATGCTCGGGAATCTCAATCTGAGGGGGTGGGATTCTTAGCAGAGGTTGCGTTAATTCCTTTAGGCCCCTGAGAAATTACCTCAGGGTCAGCAGTAGGATTTTTGAAAAGAAATTTGTGTGAGTCAGAGACTCTAATACCAGTCAGGTTTTTTGGGTGCAGGAGGGAGGGTGTAAGTAGTCCAACTGGATTCCAGGAAAACATTGTCCACAACATCCAGGACTGGGGGAGTGGCCAGGTGTCTGTGCTGTGGAAGATCTAAGAATTCCCTGAGTCTCCTTTTAGACTGAGGGTAGTCCTGACATTCCCACTGGAAATGCTCCCTTAGAATATGAAGGGTTTCCTCAAAGGAAAAGTCCTCGGGGGAGAGGCTGAAGGAATGGAATCCTCTGCATCAGAATTCTCATAGGCAGAGAGGGGTTGGATGTCTTCATATTCAGATGCATCAGTCATCAGACTCCTGTTCAGACAAAATTACTGGGGACAGATCTCTTTTTCTTTTGGAAGGGGTAGCTTGGCTTCCCCTGATCAGCATGATAAGATCTTCTGCCATTTTAAGCATTTGAGACTGAGGCAAGGAAGCAGGTGCCTGAGATTGGATCATCAGTTTCTTGGATGTGGTTCGTACCCTGGGACTTAGAAACTCGTTAGTTTTCGAAAGAACGGTAGACGCAAAAGTCGCTGGTTTGTGTCGAGAATCGATAGGGCGAAGTACTTCCTCAGAAGCTATTGCCTGCTCGGTGGCCCCGGACCCATCCAAAGGAGAGACAACCGCAGGACCCTTAGCCAAAGAAGAGTTTTGCAGCAAACCGGACTCCGAAAGGGTCTCTGTAGCGGCGTGCGAATCCACTGAGGCAGGCATCAGGGGCTGCGAAAGCACCTCACTGAGGACCAGAGAACTGACAACTAGCTTAACAGAAGCATCGTTGGTAGGTTTGGACCTGTGCAGTCTGTCTTCTCTTTAGCCTTACATTTTTTCGGAAGATCTGCTGTCGGATGGGTTACCGAAGCCATACTGGAATTCGGGGACTGTAAGCAAAAATATCTAGCTACAATAAGGGCCCGACGACGTATAGTTCTGGTGTTGAACAAAGCACAAAAGCGACAGTGGGGGACGTCACAGTCTGGGCCTAAGCAAGTGATGCAGTAAAAATGAAAATCTCAGTATGGTTATTTGCTTTCCACAGGCGAGACAATTGTTAACGTTTTCTGACATCGGTTAGTGCAAGAAAAAAGGATCCCCAACAGGGTACTTAGCTTTAAAAGACTTCAGCTTTAATTTGGAAGAAGAAATTCAGGTAGCGGACGATGACACTCGTGTGAACTGCTTCTGCTTTGGGCTCCGCAGCAAGAAAGACTGTTTGTTTGGAGATGGCTTTGCCCTCTGCCCTTGCAGAAAATCTAACCAGCAACTGATCAGACTGGTTAATGGCACTGGCTGCCTTACTTTACACTACTGATGACCTGACATCAGTCCTGAAGCGACAGCAACAGATGCAGAAATACTAAGCCTCTGGTATTCAGGCCGGCCGAGGGCTACCCTGGCAGGGATAACCCAAATGTGATGACTGCAACAGTGAAACACGAAGAACATAGTACAATTGTGTACACTTACCATAAATGTAGATGTTCAAGTGTATTCACTGTTGCAATCATCACATTTGGGTTTATCTGCTTGCAGTAGCCCTCAGTCAGCCTGATTATCAATGTCTTAAGTCCTGCGTCGGTTTCTGTTTCATCTTCCATGACGTCAGGTAGTCAGGGGTGTAAAGCATGCAGCCGACGCCATTACGTCAGTTTTTCTTGCCCCAAATGTCAGGTGCCCCCTAATGGGAAGCAATTATATATATATATATATATATATATATATATATATATATATATATATATATATATATATATATATATATATATATATATATATACACACACACACACACAAGGGTATACCCCCTAACAAAAAGGCAAATACACCAAAAAGCTTTTAAGCATAGTAATTGAGAGTAGAGGTATAGCCAAAAAAAGTCAGGGGGCTGGAGGGAGGGTAACCAGGACTGCAACAGTGAATACACTCGAACATCTACATTTATGGTAAGTGTACACAACTGTCCTATGTTCTTCATGTTTCACTGCTGCAGTCATCACATTTGGGTAGATTCCCAAAGCTAGGGATGGGAAGAGGAATTTAGATAGCATTAGGACCAGCTATAAGGCCCTGCAAGACTGCAGTGGTAAAGCCAGTTCTGGATTTAGAGAAAATTGGCAAATGGTAACGCTTGGTGAAAGTATGCACAGAACTCCAGGTAGCAGCTTCTAGGATGTCCCTAGTAGGGGACACCTCTGAGAAAGGTTGTAGAGGTAGATGCAGCCCTGGTTGAATGGGGTCTAATCCCCTGTGGGATAGGTTTTCCATGGTGCTTATAGCTGAAATGAATGCAATGGCCTATCCATTAAGAAATGGTTTGCTTTGAAATAGCCTTCCCCTCTGCCTCTGCAGCAAATGACACCAGTTGTTGTTCAGATTTCCTTTGAGGTTTAGTCCTGTCCAAGTAAAATCTAAGTTGTCTGTGCACATTTAAGGAGTGCAGTATCCATTCCCTTTGTTCTGTGGATTAGAAAAGAAGGTTGGCAAATTAATGGTCTGATTAAGAGCCACACTGGATACCACCTTGGGCATGAAGAAGGGATTGGTCCTGAGGGTCACCCTGTCCGCATGAAAGATGAAGAAAGGCTCCACTGCCATAAGGGCATGTAATTCAGATTCCCTTCTTGCTGAAGTGACTGCTAAAAGGAAGGCTGCTTTCCAAGAAAGGAATTTTAACTCTGCACTTGCAGCTGGCTCAAAAGGAGGAAGAGTGAGTTTTTCCAATACAAAGTTAAGGTCCCAGGCTTTAGTTGGGGATCTCCTGGGTGGTCTTACATTTTTGGTCCCTCTAAGGAACTGCTTAAGCAGTGGATGAAAGAAGAGGGGTGGTTCTGTGTTGTAATGAGCTGAAATGGCTGAGGTGTGAATTTTGATGGAGGAAAAAGAAAGGCCCTTGTGAAGCATCTCAGTTAAGTATTGAAGAATCTGAGGTAAATTGGGAGCTGCTGTGCCCATCCCTTGAGTTTGGTTCCAGGCACAGAATCTTTTCTAATTTTCAGCATAAGATTTTCTAGTACTAGGCCTCCTTGCCACCAAAATGACATCCAACACATGTTTACTGATGGATGGTAATGAAGAGATCAGGTAATTAGCCAGGCTGCCAGGTTCAGGGTTTGAAGCTGAGGGTGCAGAATCTGACTCTCCTGCTGTGACTGCAGGGTAGGGGTCTGAGGCAGATGCCATGGAGCCAGAAGTGACACACTGCGCAAGAGGGGGTACACCTGTGCTGGCGTGGCCAGTCTGGTGCAATCAGTATCGTCCTTGGTTTGTCCTGTTTGATCTTTAGTAGTACTTTGGAGAGGAGAGTCAGAGGAGGAAAGGCATAAACTGATAGATTTTTCCAGCTGAAGGACAGGGCATCCACTTTCCAAGCTTGTTTGTGGGGAGTTCTTGTGCAGAATTTGTCCAACTGGTTGTTCTGGTGGGGGAGGTAAACAGGTCTATATCTGGGGTCCCCCATATGTTTATTAACATGTTGAATGTCTTTGGTTCCAGTTTCCACTCGTGTGGGTCCATGAGATTTCTGCTTAGTTCATCTGCCAGTGTATTTAGTTTTCCTGGCAGGAATAGAGCCTGTAGATGCACTTGGTAGCTCAATGCTGTGTTCCACAGAGCCATGGCTAGTCTGCAGAGGGGGTAAAAATGGGTACCCCCCTGCTTGTTTATGTACTACATAACAGTAGTGTTGTCCGTCTTTACCATTAATTGTCCTGGAAGAATGTGGTCCTTGAAGGCCGTCAGAGCAAACTGTACAGCTAACATTTCTTTTTGATTGATATGCAGGTGCATTTGACTTTGGTTCCATTTGCCCTGAATGCACTTCCCTGCCAGGTGAGCCCACCATGCATAGTCTGATGCATCTGTTGTTAGGGTTTGGGTGGCAGGGCGCAGAGTGAATGGTAAATGCTTGTTTTGGTGGCAGGCCTCTCCCCACCAAAGGAACTCTAACTGTAGGCAAGGTATGATCGGAATCATTGCTTCTAGATCCTGAGAATGTTGACACCATAGGCTTTTTAGATACCATTGTAGTTTACTCATATGCAGTCTTGCATATGGAATTAGGAGAATGTAGGAGGCCATGAATCCCAAGGTTTGCAGTATTTGCCTTGCAAGTATAGCAGGGTTTTTGTGGCCATTAGTTTGAAGTAAGTTGTCAAATGAATTTGTTTCTCTGGCATGAGGAAAGCCATCTGGGAAGTTGTGTTCAAGCTTGCTCCCAGGAATATAATTTGCTGACAGGGTACCAGATGTGATTTCTTTTCATTTATGGTGTACCCCAGACAAGTTAGCACCTTTTGTGCAAATGCCAGATGATTGAAAAGTATGTCCTGGCTTTCTGCCTGAATTAGACAATTGTCCGGGTATGGGTATATTTGAATATTTCTTTGCCTGCAAAATGCAATGACTGGAGCTAGGCACTTTGTGAATGCCCTGGGCGCAGTAGATAAGCGAAAGGGCACTGCAGAGAACTGATAGTGCATGTGGCCTGCTTTGTAGCATAGGTCTCCTCTGCAAGATTCCCTGATTGGGATGTGCAGGTAGGCTTCCTTTAAATCCAGTGCTGCCAACCACGCATCTTTGCCTAGCATAGGAAGCAACTGTTGAAGAGTTAGCATCTTGAATTTTGGAATCACCAAAAAGGTGTTTAAGATAGAAAGGGGTCCAGGATAGGATGCCATGAGTTGCCTTTGCTAGGTACCAGTAAAAGTCTTGAGTAGAAACCTTGTTCCTTTTCCTCTTCTGGTACAGTTTGAATAGACCTTATGCTTAAGAGAGAAAGAATACTTGCTTTTGAGCCTCTGCCCACTGATTTGGGGGAAGATCTGGCCAAAAGTTTGGGGTTTGTAACATGTGGAAGTGAAATCTGTATCCTTGGGAAACTATATTTAAAACCCATTTGTCCTGGGGTAATGAGTTCCCAGTTTTTTGCCTGCAGAGCAATCTTTCCCCCTAAAAGGAGCAGTCAGTTGAGAAGTGCTTGGAAGTTTTAAAGTTAAGTCACTGAGACAGCTTACCATAGAGGGGAGTCTTAATACTCCCTGATTTGGAAGTGGGATTCCCCCCACTGCTTAGTCCTGTGCATACCCTGGGACTGAAGCCTGGGTGTTCTGCTGGTTCTGGGTTTGGACTGAGAAAGCCTGGAAGAGGCAGGAAAGGATCAATTCTTAGAGGGCCAATGCCTACTAAATCATGGAGGCTGCACTTGTAGGAAATCTTTAACAGTTTGCATAGATTTAGCTTTTTCCTCCATCTTTTTAAGAACAACTTCTGCTTTGTTGCCAAACAGGCGGTCCTGATTTAAGGGAGCATCCAGCAATTTAGCTTTAACATGATCTGGCAAAGATTGCTCCTTAAGCCAAGCATGCCTTCTAAGTACATACCCAGTGACAGCAGCCCTGCAAGATGCCTCTAGTGAATCAAAACCACATTGCAAAGTATGTTTTTCCAATCTGTTCAGCAGAATGCATTAAATCCTGTAAATCCTTATTTTCAGCACAGTCAGGAATCAACATCATTTTCTGTTTAAGCAATCGAATAATATGCTGCTGATACTTTAACATATGAAACTGGCAGTTTAAGGCCCTACTTGCCAAGGATGCAGAAGTGTATACGTTCTTACCCCATCTATCCAGCGTCCTGGAGACTCTATCAGAGAGGGTAGGATTTTTGGCAGTAGTAACCTTAATGTCCTTGGGTCCCTGTGAAGCGGTGTCAGGATCAGCAGTAGGATTTTTAAAAAGGAACTTGAGAGAGTCAGGAACACTGTAATATCTATCGGGTTTTCTGGGAGCAGGAGGTAAAGAGCCAGAGACCAAGCAAGATTCCGAAAAGGCATCATCAATAATGTCTAGTACAGGAGGGATAGCTAAAGGCCTGTGTTGGGGCAGGAATAAGAAATCCCTAAGCCTCTTTTTAGAGTCAGAGTAATCCTGGCTTTCCCAGTGGAAATGCTCCCTAAGAGTATGCAAGGTTTCACCAAAAGAGAAATCCTCTGGTGGGGAAAGCAGAGGGAATAGAATCCTCAGCATCAGAATCCTCATAGGTAGATAAGGGTAAATCCTGGTCATTAGAGGAAACAGAAATTTCAGAATCCTGGTCAGAAGTATCATAAGCAAATTCAGCCCTAGGTCTCTTAGAGGGGGAAGGTTGGCTTCCCCGGATTAAAGTAATAAGGTCTTCAGCCATTCTTATCATTTGTTTTTTAGGCATACAGGTCTGACCATGCAGTCTGGGTGTTGGTTTTCTAGGCATGGTTCGAGTTTTAGGCATTGAAGAAGAAGATGGCGTCACTTTAATATGCAAGTCAGTAGGCCTGAATACAACCTCAGAAGCGAGTGCCTGCACAGCGGCTCCGGACCTATCCAAGGTAGAGACATCCGCAGGTTTCACAGTTGAAGCAAATCGCGACATACTCCAAATGGGTCTCAGTAGAGGTGGGTATCAGGGGCTGCGAAAGCGCCTCACTGAGTACCAGCGAACTGGCGACTGGCTTAGGAGAAGCATCGTCAGCAGCTTTGGACCTAGGCAGCCTGTCTATGTCTTTATCTTTGCGTTTTTTTGGAATGTCAGTAGTCGGATGGCTTACTGAAGACATATCTGGATAATTGAACCGAGTACCAAAATATTTAGAAGCGTAAATATACTGACGACAAATAGTTTGTTGCTTAAATAAGGCACAAAACCGACAGCGAGGTATGTTGTGGTCAGGGCCTAGGCAAGGAATACAGTATGAATGAAAATCTTTATGAGGTATTTGCTTTCCACAAGAAATACAATTATTGACTTTTACTGACATCGGTTTAGAGTAAGAAAAAGTTTCCCCAATGGGGTTCTTAGCTTTAGTTGAAGACTTCTGTTCTGAAACTCGAAAATGAAAATTTCAGGAATCGGCCAAATGGCACTTGGAAAACTGCTTCTGCTTTGGGTACCGCACGACAAGAAAGACTGATGTAATGGCATCAGCTGCATGCTTTATACCCCCGACTACCTGACGTCATGGAAGATGAGACAGCAACCGACACAGGACCCAAGACTTTGATAATCAGGCTGACTGAGGGCTACTGCAAGCAGATAACCCAAATGTGACGACTGCAACAGTGAACCACGAAGTACATCTGTATAGTTCATCACATGAGGAACTGAAAGCACAACTGCAAGCAGTCAAAACTTAAATGATATAACAATGTAATCTGGTCTTGAAAAATGTGCAAAAGCAATATTTAAAGCAGGAAAGCTGCAGCACCAAGAAAACATCAGTCTGGGACAGGAATGTGATATAAAAGAACTTGAGCAAGAGGGAGTGTACAAATATTTGTGAACTGATGAAGGATCAATAATAAAACATGAACAAATGTGAATAAAACTTAGTAAGCAATATTTTAGAAAACTAAATTTAATACTGAAAACAGCACTGACATCTAGGAACAAAATCCAAGCGATAAACCAATTTGCTCTTCCTGTAGTAACTTACAGTTCTGGAGTGACTGACTGGCCTCAAAGGATGTTGGATTGTCTGGACAGGAAAATAAGAAGGACGCTTCATGCTTTGTAAAAATCAGTGTATGCCAAGACTACATATATTCCTTATTCTGAAGGAGGTACAGGGCTCCTCAAAACTGATTACATATATAAATCTGCAGTCGTAGGACTGCATAAGTATCTGCTGACCTCACAAAACCCAAACACAGTGAAAGTTTTAAAACATGAAGAGAATAAATCTAAGATGACTTTCTTGCTTAGTTTAGCAGAAACATATTGGTGTCAAGCGGGAATGGAACTCAAAACAGAAGTAGTTAAAAATCAGGCAGCAACTGAATGTGCCAAAAAACAAAAGAAAGATTACAAGATGAAGGCTCAGATGAGAATGCAAGAAATTAAGAAAATGCATAAATATAGTTGCAAGTAGAGAAAACTCTTGTAACATCCTCATATTGACCAGGATCAAATGCAGGAATGGTTAAGGAGAGGTGACTTTAAATCAAAAGACAAAAGGTTAATACTGACAGCCCAAGATAGTGGACTATGTACACGTTGGTTTACAAAGTCCTTTGAACATGTGGGAGAAACAGACACATGTAGGTTTTGTAAAACAGAACTGGAAACAGTTGCACACCTCATTGCTGGTTGTGACATACTAATGGCAAAAGGATTATATAACAAAAGGCATAATAATGTAGCAAGACTGTTGCACTGGGGATAATGCAAACATTTTAACACTGAAGTAGCTGGAAAACACTGGAAACATGAAGCACAAAGCATTACGGAAAATGATGAAGTTTATATCACATGGGATAATCCATTTCCAACAGTTCAGAAACAGATGCAAGAAAACCAGATACAGTAATCCGTGCAAAGAAACAAAAAGTAACAGTGATAGTTGAAATTGCTACACCCAATTACTACAGTGTCTTGCGTGCAAAGAGATACAAAGTCTGCAGGCAGAAATGAGGGCATTGTGGAAGGAGGATACCCAGACAGTTCCAGTAGTAGCAGCAGCAAAGGGTCTTACAAAAAAAATGTATAATTGTACTTGGATGTGTTACAGACACGTTGAACTCCATTTGAAATGCAGGAGGAGTTAATACTGGGCACATTGTGGGTGCTGTGAAGAGCACTTCTGGTTAACATCAAAGATTGAAACAATACTAATTTAATGAAGTTTAATCATACTTTCACACAGGAATGGGGTCCATTCCCATCATGGTACTAGAACCCAAAAGACTTGGGGAAATTAAAAAAGAGAGAAAAGAAAGTGAACCATTTTAACATTTTTTCATTTAAACACAATATACATCACATGCATTTTCTTTGCCGCTATCACCAGTCCAGCATTGCAAAAAATTGCTGAATTCCTGCCTCCCATTAAACCTCACTCCTCCTCCTAAACACTATTCTGCATGTATGCATGTGTACCATTGTCCCTTGTATGTTGAGAAGTTTTTGATGCCGGTGATTAGTTTGAATCAAACAGTCTTGAGGGATTCTAAGCAGTTTTTAACAGATTTATATGAATGTATTAAGGATGTTCATGATGTCAGTGATGTTATTTTTGTTACTTTTGATGTCCAGTCATTATTTACCATGATTCCTAATGAACTGGGCATACAGTATGTACATGAGTATTTATCACTACATAGTGATTATTCTCTGAAACAGACTGATTTGTTTTCTTTTGGAGACTGTACTTGAAAACGTGTTCATCTTTGGTGAGGAAATGTATTTACAGAAACATGGCGTAGCTATGGGCACTTCATGTGGCAATAGCTACGCCAACATGTTTCTTGCACATTGGGAAATCAATGCATTATTCCCCCTTTTAGGTTTTAAGGAACATGTGGTATTCTCTCGGCGCTTCGTTGATGATTTGTTTTTGTTACGGAGGGGGTCATCTGATGAATTACTACAGTTTTTTGGTGTTATGAATAATTTTATTGATTGTCTTAACTTTACTTATAGTTGGTCTTGTACACGTATTGAGTTTTTGGACCTATATACTGAAAAGCTAGATCAGCATACGATTAATACAGGCATTCATCGAAAAGCATGTCATAGAAATGCTTTTCTTTTTAGGTCTAGCATGCATCCTGGCTATATTTTTAAGAATTTAATCAGAGGACAGGGCATGAGGGCCTCTAGGTTAAATCCGTCAATAGATGGCTTTCAGCAAGAGATTACAGGCTTACAGAAAAAACTGTTGGACAGAGGGTATACTATTAGTGAAATTAACAGACAATGGTCTGACCTCAAAGACTTGAGGTCAACTACAGCAAGACCATATTTTGGACCTGCCATGGAGGCTGGTTGTGTTAATAGTTATAACACAGTGAGCGGTATTAGGATCCCTCTCTGTTCTATACAAGTGATCATAAACAGGTCACTGATCTGTTTTTTCAGCATTGGTCCATCCTATTAGTTGATGAGGAAATTGGTAGGATTGTAGGAGATGGACCTTTGTTTAGATTTAAGAATCACAGAAATTTGAAGAGGCTCTTATGTTCTGATAGAGATCATGTGAATATGGCCTCTGCTACTGGGCATACTATGCCATGTGGTTCGTGTAACTTTTGTGTATATATATATTAATACATTTGACACATTTTATCATCCAGATCTTTGCAAGGAGTTCTTTTTTAAGGCAGATGCGAATTGTATGACTTCCCATGTTGTTTATTTAGCTGAATGTACAGCCTGTGGGTCATTTTATGTTGGGAAAACCAACAGGGTGCTCCGTGATAGGATGAGGGAGGATATGTATCATATTAGAAAAGGCTCCTTGCATAATGCACTCTCGAAACATGTTCTGGAACAGGGTGAGACTCATAATTTTAATTTTAGAGTTATTGAGGTAATTTTTCCCAGTGTTAAGGAAGATGACATCCTGACACATACTGAACAGAGAGAGACTTGCTGGATTATCATACTCCATGCTGATAGAGGAAAAGGCCTACATGAAAGAGCCTCTATTAAACCTTTTGTAAAGAAAAGAAGATTGTATAAATGATGTTTGGATGGGAGATTTTTCTATATATATTTTTGTATATGTGCATATATATTTTATTATTTATTATATATATTTGTTATACACCTTTTATGCTCCCTTATAGCAGTGGGTGTGTTTCCATTCAGCACATTTGGTGTTTATAATGCATGGTTACAATGCATGTATATTTCCAGTGAGCATATTTCCTTCAATAGTCATATATCTATCTTTATATATATATATATATATATATATATATGTATTTTCCCTGCCTTGGTTATACCTGTTCTTGTTTTGTATGCCTGGTTTAGTAGTCAGCTGAATTTTATTGGTACTGCACTGCCTACTTATTTCATTGTTTAATTCATCAATTAATTATTTGGTTGATTGCAATCTCTATTCATTTATCAATTACCAGCAGGGTTATTGATTGGACAGAGTTTTCATGTGATGTGTATATATTCTGATGAAGCTCTAATGCGAAAGTGCTTACCGTTTTTAATAAACCTGTGGATCATTTTACCTCAAGACTCGTATCATTTTGTTGCTTTGCTACTGGATTTTTACAACAGAGTTTGACTTTGCACACCAGATTACTGGTTTGGTGTTTTATTGCCTCTGACTTGGGCATTGCCTTGTTCGCTCCGTTGCCAGTGTCCTTATTTTAACTTTATCTTCTGTTTGGTGCCACGGAGGATTTACCTCTCGGTTTGCTGGCTACAGTTTTTGTTGTACTAATTTAATGGTTTAATCATACTTTCACACAGGAATGGGGTCCATTCCCATCATGGTACTAGAACCCAAAAGACTTGGGGAAATTAAAAAAGAGAGAAAAGAAAGTGAACCATTTTAACATTTTTTCATTTAAACACAACATACATCACATACATTTTCTTTGCCACTATCACCAGTCCAGCATTACAAAAAATTGCTGAATTCCTGCCTCCCGTTAAACCTCACTCCTCCTCCTAAACACTATTCTGCATGTATTGTTCCCACAATTTCTATTTGTGTGTAATTTTCTCTTTCCCTTTTCTAAAGATCCCCCTTCCAGTTCTTTTATCTCTTTTATAATATTCACTACTTCAAATACAGTTAGTGTTTGATTTCCATTTCCTAGTATTTGCATTTTTCCAGACAACAGGACTATACTTAATAGGGCCTTACTTTGTCTCGACAATTCAGATCTTATATCCCAGTTCAAAATCATTTAGGATCATAGGAGGTTACTAGGCTAATGGCCCCAGAGCCCTTACAAGCTTAGACAACAGTTTATCCCCAAAAAAGAAACCTCAGTCAGCACCTGTTGCCCCTGTCAATGAGATGGTACCCTTGGAACAAATTTGTGGTTACCCATCCACACATCAAGGTTGTGCTTGAATAGGGTCAGTGAGGTACTCTGTTTGACGTGAATGGGAAGTCTATTCCAGAGACAAGGCAGCCTCTGGGAGACAAACCTGTCTCTTCAGCAGGTTTTGCTGATGTTGCACATTAGATTCAGGCCTTTTGAGTGGGTAATGTGCAAGGAGTTAGACTTGCAGATATGGAGCATCTCAAGTAGAGCAAGGTCCACGATTGCCTTGTAGGGAGACGCAGATCACCCCTGAGCAATCTATATGATACAGAGTAGAGTGATAGTGATTTCAGCCTCTCCGAATAGGACAGGTGTTGGAAGCCATGGATTCTCTTTGTGAAGTATTTCTGTGGCCTTTCCAGTTGGTGCAGATGTCTGGAGAGGTACATACCAAACGGGGCAATATACCCAATTATTGGTCTAATGATGGAGGAGTATAGAGGTAATAACCTCCTTTTTTCTGGATGCAATCCCTTTAGTTATGAAATGAATCAAGTAAAAGGCATTTTTTTTTCTGACCACTTCTGCTACATGATGGTTGAATGTGAGATAGTTGTCAACCTGAGTACCCAGGTCTCTCACCACAGACAGTGTATTTAGGGGTTACCATTGAAGTGGTAATCAGTAGGGGCCGTGTTTTTGCCAAATGGTATAATGATACATTTTTTCTGCATGTAACTTGAAGCCATGACTTTGGCACCAGTCATTTCCTTACTAAAGGGCAGTTACTCAACCAATATTCCTGATACAGTACTCTGCAGGGAATTTTTAAAATATGTCAACTTATTACACTCCCAGAATAAATGTTCCCAGCTACCTCTTTCTTCTCCATCACACATCCAACATTTGCTACCTACCTGATTAAAACTTCTTTGAAGTATGCTTGGGGTAAAAAAATACCTATGCAAATATTTCCAAGCAAATATCCTAAACTTTCTGGACTTGGTTCCATACTTGGGAGTCATACACACGTCTTCCCATTGTTTTCTTGTAAATTGTTTTTCCAATCTCTTCTTTCAATATTTTCTAACCTTCTCTAATTGATTCTTATAGCTATCATACAATACTTTGTCCTACTAATTGTCCCTTTTTAACAGTTGCATCTTTTCTTCATTCAACTAGAAATTCTACTGGAGCAAATCTTTCACTTAAAATTCCCTTATCCCTTTCTGTTTGCCTGTACTCTGAAATCAAGCCCTGCTAGGGAAGGCAGTCTCTAGCCTGCAATCCAAATGCCTACTTGACCTCATCCTATTACCTTTCCTGCTTGGAGTCATTTGCTTCCAATAATCATTCCTCTGCCAGTTTTCTCCCATAAATTCCAGCCCCCGTTTGCTTATTTTCTCTACCCCTACTTGCAGTCATCCCTATTGGCAAAATGTCTTCGTTCTTGTATTGGTTTAGTTCTTAGAGAACTTTCTGCTACTTTCTGAATATAATATTCTGTACTGTTATTATTCCAGTGTTCTTAATCTCTTCACCAGCCCTTAGACACGGGTCAGGTGGGGAACAGGGAAGTCTAAGGTGAGTCCAGTAGACCTGGTGACTGGTGAACAAGGGGAGGAGCCAAGGGCAGCGGATGGTCAGCAACAGGGAGGCAGTGGAAGGGAGCAAAATAAGAATAGCGGATATTTCAGAATAAGACGGACGTCTCTGTTTGCCTGTGATGCAGTATTAACTTCTTGAGAAGAGTGAAGAAAGAGATTCTAGAAGCCTGCCATTAGCCTCAGAATGGGAAACTGCATATGGGACTACACCTGAAGGAGACATCAATTCTGAGGGCTAACAAAGTTGTTCCACTCTAACTGGCACCCTCAGGCTCTGGCAGGGACAATGTGGCCACAAAGACCTCATACGTTCTCTGCTTACGGAAGCTGTTGCAGCTAATTTTTACACATAGTTTGAGAACTTTTGGACTTCCTGCTCACAAATACACTTGAAATGTCTCTTACTTGGTTTCAGATGCAGAAACCCTTTTTATTCTCAAGTCAGAAGATTGTTTTATCCGGTAATATGCTCAGCGGCACACCTTCAAAAGAGGGTCTTATCAAAGTTGCGGGTAAGGTTATGACAAGGAAGGATGTCCAAGTGAGAGCCGCCCTCAACAAAGCTAAAAACACAGCATCAATGGGACCTGACGGTATCCCGGGTTGCGTGCTATGTGAACTCCAAGAGAAGCTAAACCCGCACATAAAAATGCTATTTAACCTTAGCCTTACTACAGGATATGTACCTGAACACTGGCGTACAGCAACAGTGGTCCCACTCCACAAAGGGGGTACCTCTACAGACCCTGGGAACTACCGCCCCATAAGCTTAACCAGCCTGGTCTGCAAAGCTATGGAAAGAATCATTATGGAACTCATAAATAGAGACATTGGGGACCTACAGACACTGGACCCCACCCAGTTCGGCTTTGTAAAGGGCAGATCCTGCCTTTTGAACCTGGTTGACTTTTCCGAAACAGTCACTAGACCCATTGATGAGGGCAAAGCAGTCCATACAGCCTATCTGGACTTGGCTAAGGCCTTCGACACAATACCCCACGCAGGCATCATAGATAAGCTCAACAGCTTAAACGTAAACCCTTATGTCACTAGATGGGTTACAAACTGGCTAAAGGACAGAACCCATAAAGTTAAAATCGCTGGAGCAATGTCAGACTCAAAGCCAGTCACAAGTGGTGTCCCCACAGGGATCTGTCCTGGGATCCCTCTTGTTCGCCATTTATTTCTCAGATGTTAAAGCAAACATGGGAGGGTTGTGGCTGACAAAGTTCGCAGATGACTGCAAACTAGGCGCCATAGTCGATACACCAGCGGACACATACATCCTACAAAAAGGCCTCACAGAAACGGACAACTGGTGCCGGAGTCATGGCCTTAAACTAAATGCCAAAAAATGTATAGTCATCCCCTTTGGGAAAAACAAAGTACCCACCAATTATCACATAGACAGCAACCCACTGAGTACGGAAAAAGTAATCAGAGACCTAGGGACCCAAGTCGACAGCGACCTCTCATTTGACACCCACATTGCCAAAGTGGTTAGAAAAACATTCTACCTTGCACACCTTATCATGAAGGGATTCACATCCAGATCCAAGGATGCCATTGTACCCTATACTCCTCCCTCATCAGACCCATGATTGAGTACAATGCCCCATTTGGTATGTGCCTCACCCGGCATTTGCAACAGCTGGAGAGACTACAAGAGTACCTCACCAAGAGGATCAAGGGTCTCCAACATATGTCTTATTCTGCCAGACTAAAGAAACTCCAGCTCTATTCAGTAGCATACCGCCTGCTCAGAGGTGATCTCTGCCTGACGTACAAGGCCATGTCCAATCAGGAACTGATGGACATGCTCCACCTTAAAAAATCCAAATCCATCAGAACCACGAGAGCTAAAGACTTAAACCTCGGCACAAGTATGAATAGGACATGCTGGAGGGATAGATTCATAACCCAGAGGCTTCCCATGCTCTGGAACAAGATCCCAGTTCATGTTAGGCAGAGCCCCTCACTGACTCTCTTCAAGAGAAATTTTGATGAGTGGATGGGAGATCGTAAGTTTACCCCAGGGGTCACATCTGTGTCACTACTAGACAGGGGCACAGTAAACTAATTCTATTATACAAGGGGACCTTCACTGTCACTACTAGACAGAGGCACAGTACTCTAAATCCATTCTGTGCATTTTTGTACCATTTCATGGGGTGGCGAAAGCCACATCACTATGGCTAGGCTTACAAATGCCCCAGGGCAGATAGCCTAGTACTAAACTATGAAACTATAAAAGGACTCTACTTCAAACTGACTTGTCTGCAACAGTGTATAAACAATGGCTGCCCTCTGTTTCTTTAGCCTTTCTACAATTCTCTGGGAAATATCTCAGGCTGAATGGGAAGTTTAGCAATGTTTATACACCCAGCAATTTCAACAAAGTACAGTTGTGTACACTTACCATAAATGTAGATTTACGAGTGTATTCACTGTTGCAGTCATTACATTTGGGTAATCTGCTGGCAGGCTGCCCTCAGTCGGTCTGATTAACAAAGTCTTGGGTCCTGCGTCTGTTGCTGTCCCTTCTTCCATGACGTCAGGTCATCAGGGGTATAAAACATGCAGCCGACGCCATTACATCAGTTTTTCTTGCCCCAGATGTCATGTGCCCCTCAAATGGGGAGCAAAATATATAAATAATTTTAAACACAAAAATATATACCTCCAAACAAAAGCAAATACACCAAAAAGGCTTTTAAATGTAGAAAAATAAAGCAGAGTTATATAGTAAGAGAAAAAACAGGGGACTGGAGGGAGGGTAACAAGGACTGCAACAGTGAATACACTCGAACATCTACATTTATGGTAAGTGTACACAACTGTACTATGTTCTTCGTGTTTCAGTGTTGCGGTCATTACATTTGGATAGATTCCCAAAGCTAAGGTTGGGAGGATGGATTTCTACAGAATTAGGACCAGCTAAAAGGACCTGCAAAACAGCAGTGGCAAAGCCAGCTCTGGATTTAGAGAAAATTGGTAAGTGATAGTGCTTTGTGAAAGTATGAACTGAACTCCAGGTAGCAGCTTCTAGAATATCCCTGGTAGGAATACCTCTGAGAAAGGCTGTAGAAGTAGATGCAGCCCTGGCGGAATGGGATCTGATCTCCTGGGGGATAGGTTTTCCATGGTGCTTATAGCAGAAATTAATGCAATGGCTTATCCATTTGGAAACGGTTTGCTTTGAAATAGCCTTTCCCTCTGCCCTTGTAGCAAATGCTACCAGCAGTTGTTCAGATTTTCTTCGAGATTTAGTCCTGTCCAAGTAAAATCTAAGTTGTCTGTGTACATCCAATGAATGCAGAATCCGCTCCCCTTTGTTCTGTGGATTGGGAAAGAAAGTTGGCAAATGAATGGACTGATTAAGAGCCACACTGGATACCACCTTGGGCATGAAGGATGGGTTGGTCCTGATTGATACCCTGTCCACATGAAAGATGGTGAAAGTCTCCACTGCCATAAGGGCCTGTATTTCAGAAATCCTTCTAGCTGAAGTGATTGCTAAAAGGAAGGCTGTTTTCCAGGAAAGGAATTTTAAATCTGCAGTAGCAGCTGGCTCGGAAGGAGGTAGAGTGAGTTTTTCCAATACAAAATTAAGGTCCCAAGGCAGGGGTTGGAGCTCTCCTGGGTGGCCTTATGTTTTTGGCCCCTCTGAGATACTACTTTAACAGAGGATGAGAGAAGAGGGGGGATTCTGTGTTGTAATGAGCTGAATTGGCGGAGACATGGATTTTTATGGAAGGAAAAGATAGGCCCTTGTGAAGCATCTCAGTTAAGTATTGCAAAATCTGAGGTAAATTGGGCACTGCTGTGGTCATCCCTTGAGATTGATTCCAGGCACAGAATCTTTTCCAGTTGTCAGCAAAAGATTTTCTGGTACTAGGTCTTCTCGCCTCCAAAATGACATCCATCACAGGTTTGCTGAGGGATGCTAAGGGATAATTTAAGTGATTGGCCAAGCTGCAAGATTCAATGTTTGGAGCTGAGGGTGCAGAATTTGGTTGTTTTGCTGAGACAGTAAGGAAGGTGTCTGAGGCAGGTGCCATGGAGAAAGCTGACACAGACTGCGTAGGAGTGGGTACCAGTGTTGGCGAGGCTAGTCTGGAGCAAGCAAAATCATCTTTGGATTGTCCTGTTTGACTTTTAGTAGAACTTTGGAGAGCAAAGGCAGAGGGGGAAAAGCATATACTGATAGGTTTTCCCAGCTGAAGGACAGAGCATCCACTTTCCAGGCTTTTTTGTGAGAAGTTCTTGTGCAACATTTGTCCCTGGTAGTTCTGGGGTGAGGCAAAGAAATCTATGTCTGGGCTCCCCCATTTGCGTGTCAACATGTTGAAAATCCGTGGTTCCACTTTCCACTCATGTGGGTCCATGAGGTTTCTGCTTAGATCGCCTGCCAAAATATTCAGCTTCTCTGGCAGGAACTGGGCTTGTAGTTGTACTTGATAGCTCAAGGCCATGTTCCACAATGCCATGGCTTGTCTGCAGAGGGAGTAGGAATGTGTACCCCCCCTGCTTGTTTATGCACCACATAACTGTGGTGTTGCCTGTCTTTATCATTAGTTGCCCTGGATGAAGGTATTCCTTGAAGGCTGTCATTGCTTTCTGTACAGCTAGCATTTCTTTGTGATTGATGTGAAGGTGCATTTGATTCAAGCTCCATTTGCCCTGAAAGCACTTCCCTGCCAGATGAGCCCTCCCATGCATAGTCTGATGCATCTGTAGTTAGAGTTTGGGTGGCAGGGGGTGGTGTGAATGGCAGTCCCTTTTTTTGGTGGGAGGCCACTGCCCACCAAAGGAACTCTAGTTGCAGGAAAGGTATTATAGAAATCATGGTTTCCAGGCTGTGAGAATGCTGACTCCATAAACTTTTTAAGTACCACTGAAGTTTCCTCATATGCAGTCTTGCATATGGAATTAGAAGAATGCAGGAGGCCATGAACCCCAAGGCCTGCAGTATTTGTTTTGCTGATAGCAGGGTTTTTGTAGCCACCTGTTTGAAGTAAGTCACCAACTGAATTTGCTTTTCTGGCGTAAGGTAAGCCATCTGGGCAGTTGTATTCAAGCTTGCACCCAGGAATGTTATTTTTTGAGAGGGTACTAGTTGTGATTTCTTTTCATTTATGGTGCACCCTAGACAAGTTAGAACCCTTTTTACAAATGCAGATGTTTTAGAAGAATGGCCTTGTTTTCTGCCTGAATTAGACAATCGTCCAGGTATGGATATATTTGAATATTTCTTTGCCTGCAAAATGCAATTACTGGAGCCAGGCACTTTGTAAACACTTTGAGCGCAGTAGATAAGCCAAAGGCCAGTGCAGACAACTGATAATGCAAAAAGCCTGCTTTGAAGTGGAGGTATCTCCTGCACGATTCCCTGACTGGGATATGCAGCTATGCCTCTTTTAGATCTAGAGTTGCCAAACAGGCATTTTGTCTAGCATAGGACGTAACTGGTGAAGAGTTAGCATCTTGAATTTTGGAATGTCTAAGAAAGTGTTTAGAGTAGACAAGTCCAGAATTGGACGCCATGATTGGTCTTTTCTGGGTACCAGAACAGTCTGGAATAGAAACTTTGTCCCTTTTCCTCTTCTGGTACTGGTTGAATAGCCCCCATGTTTAGGAGGGAAAGTACTTGTTTCTGAGCCTCTGCCCACTGATTTGGGGGCAGGTTTGGCCACCTGTTTGGAGTTGGCAACGTGTGGAAATGAAATCTGTATCCCTGGGACACTACATTTAAAACCCATTTGTCCTGGGTTATAAGTTGCCAGTTTTTTGCATGAAGTGCCAGTTTTCCCCCCAAACGGACAGCTAAAAGGTAAGTGCTTGGTAATTCTAAAGGAAAGTCATTGAGACTGTTTACCATAGGGAGGTGCCTTGCTGCTTCCAGATTTGGAAGAGGAGGCACCCCACTGCTTAGTTCTGAAAGTCCCTTGGGACTGAAACTTGGTGCTTTTGGCATGTCTGGGTCTGGCTTGAGTGGCTCTGGAAGGAACTGGAAAGGAACAGTTCTTATTAGGCCAGTGCCTACTAAATCTTGGAGGTTGTACTTGTAAGAAATCGTTCACAGTCTGCATAGATTTAGCCTTATCTTCCATCTTTTTTAGAACTTCTTCAGCCTTATTGCCAAACAGACGGTCCTGCTGCAAGGGAGCATCCAACAATTTTGCTTTAACATTATCAGGCAGAGATTGCTCCTTAATCCAAGCATGCCGTCTATGCACAGAACCAGTAACAGCTAAGCACAGACCCAGTAATAACAGCCCTGCAAGAGGCCTCCAAAGAATCAAAACCACATTGCAAAGTATGTTTTCCAACTTGTTCAGCTGAATGCAATAAATCCTGTAAATCTTTATTTTCCACACAGTCAGAAATCAACATAATTTTCTGTTTAAGCAGTACCATGATATGCTTCTTATATTTTAGCATATGGAATTGACTGTTTAAAGCCCTGATTACCAAGGTTGCAGAAGTATAAACCTTCTTACCCCATCTATCCAGTGCCCTGGAATCTCTATCAGAAGGGGTAGGATTTTTAGCAGTAGAAGCCTCAATGCCCTTGGGGCCTTGAGAAATGGTTTCAGGATCCACGACACGATTTTTGAAAAGGAATTTGTTGGAGTCAGGAACCCTGTAGTATCTGTCTGGCTTACAAGGAGCCAGAGGCAGAGAATCAGGAGCCATACCAGATTCTGAAAACACATCATCAACAATGTCTAGTACAGGGGGTATAGCCAAAGGCCTATGTTGAGGTAGAAGAAGAAAATCCCTAAGCCTCTTTCTGGATTCAGAGAAATCCTGACTTTCCCAGTGGTAATGTTCCCTTAAGGTATGTAAAGTTTCCTCAAAAGAAAAATCCTCAGGGGGAGAAGCAGAAGGAATGGAATCCTCTGCATCAGAGTCCTCATAAGTAGGTATAGACAATTCCTGTTCATTAGAAGAGTCAGAAGAAATAGAATCCTGTTCAGAAGATTCATAGCCAGGTTCAGCCCTAGGCCTCTTTGAAGGTGGGGACTGGCTACCCCTGATTAGAGTAATTAAATCTTTTGCCATTTTGATCATTTGTTTTTAGGCATAGGGGCCTGCACATGCGGCCTAGGCGTCAGATTTTTAGACATAGATTGAGATTTTGGCCTTAATATTGAATATGGCGTTGGTTTAATATACAAATCTGTAGGCCTGAAAACACCCTCAGGAGCCGGTGCCTGCACAGCGGCTCCAGACCCATCCAAGGTAGAGACATCCGTGGGTTCCATAATTGAAGTATCTCGCGGCATACCGGACTCCGAATGGGTCTCAGTAGAGGCCTGCGAATCAGAAGTAGCGGGTATCAGGGGCTGCGAAAGCACCTCACTGAGTAATGACGAACTGGCGACTGGCTTAGGAGAAGTGTCGTTGGCAGTTTTGGATCTCTCAACAGCCTGTCTCTGTCTTTTTCTTTACGTTTTTTTAGGTACTCCGGAAGTCAGATTGCTAACCGACATCATTTCTGGATGATTAAACCGTGATCCAAAATATTTAGAAGCAAAAATGTATCGACGACAGATAGTGCACTGATTAAATAAAGCACAGAACAGACAGCAAGGTACATCATGGCCAGGGCCTAGGCAAGGAATACAGTACAAGTGAAAATCCTTATGAGGTATTTGTTCCCACAAGTAATACAATTATTAACTTTTACTGACATCGGTAAAGAGCAAGAAAAAGTTTCCCCAATGGGGTACTTAGCTTTTTAGTTGAAGACTTTGGTTCTGAAACTCGAAAATGAAAATTTCAGAAGTCGGCCAACCGGCACCTGCGAACTGCTTCTGCTTTGGGCACCGTGCGGCAAGAAAGACTGATGTAATGGTGTCGGCTGCATGTTTTATACCCCTGATGACCTGACATCATGGAAAAAGGGACAATAACCGATGCAGGACCCAAGACTTTGTTAATCAGGCCGACTGAGGGCAACCTGCCAGCAGATTACCCAAATGTAATGACTGCAACAGTGAAACATGCAGAACATCTCCTATTCTCTGGGTGGTGAAATCATTAATGTCTGCTTGTAGATGGACTGAACCTCCATCACTTTTGTCAGATACAACAGTGTTTCACATCATGATCCTCTTACAGGGTGTAGAGATAATGTAAGGGTGGGTCCTGGCTTAAGGTTTGGCAACCACATAGACACGTGGAAGGCTTCAATGCTTTAGGCACTGAACACCAGAATTTTTTTCATGACAAAAATCAGGATCAAGACATGAAGTGTAAACAGAATCAGGAAGGAGTTTAGTGCATGACAAACATTACGATCCAGCTTCAATCAGAGAAAAAAAAAAAGCAGGAGATCAAGGCATGATAAACATTAGATCTAATCCAAAAGGGAGAGACAGAAAAGAACACGAGATTACAGCTATGTACATTCTATAAAGGGGCATGATGCATGCCACTTTAGGGCACATAAATCCTCGAAAGTGGAAGCATCAGACAAAAATGTAAAAAGAAATGGAAGGAAGGAAAAAGCAGTCACAGCCTCAATAAGGAAGGTGTTTGGTGTTAGATACTGATGGCCATTTATTTCCCTTGCCTCATGAAGGAGGCTATGGCACCATCTCTGAATTTGTGATGTCCACATCTGTTCTCTTGAGGTTCACATCTCCAGTGCATCTGTGCAGCTCCCTTGACCACAAGAGGAATTCTGGGATTGGTTGAGTTGGAAGTAAGGAAACTGTTCTGGGAGCTAACAACCAAACATCCATCAAGATGTCCAGGACAGCAAGACTGGTATCAGATGATGACTGCCTCTACACTGGGAACACTTATTTGGTGAAGAAAAAAAAAAAAGCAGTGAACGTGTGGTAGTCTTATGACACGATACAGAAGATTTTTTTTTTCTAATTTACCTTTTTAGGTAGAAGTGTAGTTTCACAAGGGCTGTAAAATGGCTATAGTCTTTGTGTCTTTCAGCTTTTCCCGGTTAGGGGTCGCCACGGCAGAACTCCGGTCCGCTAATGATTGGCAGTAGATTTTTACGTACTGGCTTGCCGGGCCTAATGCACAACCTTCAACGAAGAAACACCCATTCAGGCATGTCGCTACACAGAAGACACTCTGAGAATCGAATGGGCAATGTCTAACTGTGAGGTAACAATGCTACTGCAGCACCACCACCGCAGATTGTAAAATGGCTAGAGTCTACAAGTTAATAATTTCCAAGGGATTTTACCTGTTCTCTATAAGCTACTAATTTTCCATTCAGTGCTTCAATTACTCTGCAGATCATGCAATGGGGTTTTCTGAGTGTATCTTTTGGTACGTTTACTATTCTCCTGTTCTTGCTTTGTTGCCTCACTTTACAGCTTGCTTCCCTTATCAGTGCCTATTTTGGTCCCCTCTCTCTAGGTTACCTTTTCTTTAATTCTCCTTTATAACCTTTCTCCATTTTTATCACTGTATCAGATCTTCTCGGTCAGTCTCTCATTCTAACCCCCAACACCCTTTTCTAATTTTAGGTCACTGATAGCTCTCCTTACTAGAAGAACCTAATGATCATTAAACCATTCCTTCCACTTAAAAGGGGGGCAGTGATGGGATATGAGCTCTAAGATTTCAAACAGCATGGCTAATCGGAACTAAAGTATAAGGCAGCTGTGCTTGTTACAATTGCATACTTCGTCCGGTTGAAATGTAGGCACTCTCACAGCATGCACGCCTTTAACTGATGCTTTTTCTGGGATGGATAGATACTTCCAGGCATCTATTAGACTCTTCAGAGGTGGGGTGGCAAAGTCACAGGGCAAAATAATACTTTAAAGTTCCCACTTGAGTGTAGTTTACAATGCAAATGGAGCATGGATGCTCAACAGTTGCTAGAGTTATACACATTTGTTAGTCCTGAATCTGTAGCCCCTAGGCTTCCCATCTCACCACTGTCCCACAATCAAACTACAACCCACAGCATCGCTGGCATAGATAAGAAGCTACAAACTTAAACTACTCAGTGGATGGTGATAGGCTATTAGCTGCTTGCTAAACTGCTTTTTCTTCCAAGGTATATGCTATGACTGCCACTTGCTATTCAGCCATTCCTTACAGCATTATGGCTACACTTTACTGGAGCCAAAAAGAGGCATTTTAACTACAGTTAATTTTTATGGATATAAGATTATAAGTGCATATTACTTGCATGCGGTGGATGGAACTACAACAAAAGTGAACATAGCTTACTCTTACTACTATAAACAGGAGGTTGGACTATTAAATGGTAGTTATAATATAACTAATTTAATTAAAAGGTCCTCTAGTTGTTGTTGGGGGCCAAGTACCAGAGTTATTAAAGGATTCTGTTCTCTATAATTAAAAAAAGTCAATGGGAAAAAGTATAAAGGAATTAGGAGTGCGATTCCTTTGCTGAATCTGGGATCTTTCCATCATCCCTAATAAAGGCACTGGTTCCTGTGTCTCAGGAAAACAAATGTGACAATCTGGAGAGCTACTGCCCCACCTCAAATCTCAAATTCATTACTAAATTCATATCAAGGGCTCACTTACCATCTTACCAGACTCCACATTTCGCCAGTGACATAACACTGAAGTGAAACTGCTCCCCTGGTAAGAGATTACTCTGCCACCCTTGCTTGGGTCACTCTCAAAGAGGGTGGTGGTCTGGTGCTTCATTCCTCTTGCAAATAATATTATTTGTTCCATACATGTTGCCTTAAAAACTCATTTGGAAGAGTTGATCACATTACCACTTATAACTCATTCTCTCTCAAAAATGTGTCACTCCTGTGCACATGAGCTGACTGCATCTGTAGTTGGATGCACTGTAACCTGGTCAAACTTAAGACACTTATCATGGCTAACTAGGCCAGGCTTGACTTCAAATCGCCTAACCTCAAATCATTTTTTAATGCGGAGTTCCACAACCACCGGGCCGCAGACCAGTACCGGGCTGTGGAGCACTTGGAACTGGGCCGTCAGGTAAGGTAAGTGAATGCCTGTATGAGTGTAAACGTGTCTGTATGTGTTAGTGGATGCTTGCATGAAGAATCTGTTTGTGTGAAAGATCGGGAGAGTGAGAAAGATGTGTGAATGAAGAAGTGTGTGTGTGTGTGTGTGTGTGTGTGTGTGTGTGTGTGTGTGTGTGTGTGTGTGTGTGAGAGAGAGAGAGAGAGAGAGAGAGATCGGAACAGTAAGAGCGATGTGTGAATGAATGCAGGTATGAATGAGGAAGTGGCTGTGTGTGTGTATGTGTGAGATCGGGAGAGTGAGAGCGATGTGTGCATAAATTAGGGAGTGACTGTGTGTGAGAGATCGGAAAAGAGTGAGAGCGATGCGTGTGAGTGAATGCATGTATGAATGCAAAAGAGATTGTGGAGTGTGTGTGTGGTATGGACGAAAGGTACACAAACCTCATTGCTGCTGCTGCAGCGATCACTCTCACTCTTCACCCCCCCCCACCCACTCTGTCTCACACACACACACACACACACACACCCCAACACACACACACACCCCAACCTCATACTTAGATCAAGAAATCTGGACAAAGCCAAAAATAATGCGGGGATAAAGGCCCAAAACAGGGACCGTTTTAAGTGCTGCTCTTACAAACTTTGAAAGTTGATAGAAATACAGGTTTTGCATTAGCATGAATTTTCTGAAGGGTATGAAGTATGAAGCTCAACTGTCTGTCATTATTTTCTGACTTTAGCCTCAATGATCTGCCAGTGATTTGCCAGAAAATGACAATTTTATGAGAAAGAGACCAAAAATATGAGGAAAAAATCTGGACATTCTGTGAAAATCTGTACAGTTGAGAGGTATGCTGGACAGAGCCAAATAATATGGACAGATGTTAAATATTGCTCTTATAAATAAAATCAGTAGGCTGCCGTTAGGTTTACTTACCTCTCAACTACAGTAGATAAATTTTATGCTGTTAAGCCTAATGTACACTTTTTTTGGGGGGAGGTAATTATTGCCAATTGTCTTTTTATTGTACTTTGAAGCTTTTCTCCCCAGGTCTGGCCTCCTCATTAAACAAATGTCAAATAAATAAATACTTTATTATGCACGCCGCAAAATGGCCGGTCCATGGAAAACTGTGTTTGAGACACTTTAATGGAAGCAACAGGCTGAAATTTGTTTAGAAGATATCTAATCTTGTATTATTATTGACGATAGCTTAATCGTAGTTGATACCTGGGCCTCAAGTGCAAGTCTATCTTGCTACTATCTTAGGAACACACCCAGAATTAAACATTGTCTGCTTGCTGTAGACCTAGCAGTCATCATCCAATACTTGCTTTCTTCTTGTCTAATACTGCAACTCGCCATACCTAGGACTTCCAGCTACAAAACTCTAGCAACAGCAGCAGCAGATGCAAAATTCTGCAGCCAAGCAATTACTAGTAAACACCTTTATTGTCATGTTACACCAGCCACATGCAGTCTACACTGCCTACCTTTCAGATCATGCAGCATTAAAACGTACCTGTGCTCATCTAATTTACCATACTTACTTTGCCCCCTCTACTTCAAAGACTTACTTGTGCCTTATTATCCGACCTGCCTCTTTGCTGTTTTAGGGTTAATAGTTCTGAAGGTATAAATGTCCTTGAAATCACCAGTATTTGGAAATTTGCAAACAAGCCCTGTACCTTCGGAAGTTGCTACTACAGTGGGCTTGAAACAATAAGATACTGCATGGGTTTAAGATATTTTAAAAAAGTATTTTTATTCTTCTGATCTTGTCAATTTAAATTTCAGTTTGGCAGCCTAAGTCCACACCATTTATTTAGTGTCTTTGGTCTTGCACCGATTTTACTGCATCATGCCCAATATTTATGCATGCAAATACACTGAGATTTCAATACCAAGAAAAAACTGACAGGTGCTGTAAATACCACTTGTGAAATATGATTAAGAGATCTTTTTCATAATGTGCTGCATCTGTCACATGCAGACATCATCCACAAATGAAAACAATGCAATTTTATAATGAAAGATTTTTCTGCAGTGAATAAACTTCCTTCTCATGAAAGCTGTACTTGCAAACTAATCTCTTCAGAAATACTGGTCATACTAGTTTTTCGCTGCTTTAAACCCTTCAAATGTCCTAATCTTAATCCCAGTGAGTTTCCATGTTATTACTTGCACAGAATGACTTCACACACATGCTAAACATCAGAGTGAATAACAGAACGATGTCTGACCTTCATTTGGTCGTTTCACCTTTACAGGATAAGAAACCAATTACATTCAGTTGCTCATTTAAATACATTTTCACCGGCTGATTACAATACACTTGGCAACCTTCACCTTCAGTTCCTATACTTATTTTGATTTCCTTGCAGTTACATGCCATATGCTTCATCAAAGCTCTTATGTTCATGATGTCAGCCTAAGGGTAAACGCCAGACTTTTATTCTGATAAACACAAAAAAGGTACACCTCACAAGCATACGTGTATGGAATATATGCAGGACCCTGCTAAACCAAGTGATGCACGACTTATGAAATGCCCCTCCCCCATATTTAGAAAAGAGCTCAAACATCTAAACAGTGAAGCCAAATGCAAATTTCATTCGACCCAAGACAAAACACAGTGCTTCCTCTACCTCTCTACAACTAAACTATGTGCATTTACAAACCCATCAACTACCCCACCGCACAGTTTCACTCTAATACTCCATGTTTCATCACTTCCCATTTATGTCCCCCACCTTTTTTCCTTCTCCTATATAGCCTTTGCCCTCTCTACATCTCTCCTTTCTCACCATATATCACTTTCCTTTTCTCCACCACCCTATCTGACACGATACTAAAATATGTCATTACAGCACATGCTGTATATAACAGTCTTAGCTGAAGTACTGTGCTTTAACTGTTAGCGAGCTATTAACATTTCTGTTAACCACCATGTCGGTACTTGCTACACTATTTTAATTTATTACGGTTGTTTTACTGTTAAATATTGTCTTTTCTCTTCTTATATCTACTGTTCACGTACTCTTCCTGGATGAGCCTAAAAATGGTGTATTTGGATCAGTGCTCCATCCTGGTTAACAAAGATTGACTGACTTAATGAATGAGTAGATAGATAGATAAAAAGGTAAATAAAGTTATATATAAACTAAATGTATCGCTGCCGGGTTCCTATTAGATGACCGAAGATGCATTCTTTCGAATGCGTCTTGGTCGAACTTGAAAAGGCAAAATGAAGCAGCATATAAGCGAATTCTTTCCCTGGGAAAGAAATAGTTTGGCTACATCCGTTACATTGCCGTTTTCTTCACTGCAGTGCGATCTCGGAATTGGTATAATTAAGTAGGGGGGGTGGGGGGGCACAGTCCCCCACTGTTATGTTTTAAGTGTTTTTTTTTTGTTTTTTGGAACAGCGTTCTAAGCATTCAAGTTTGTAAGCTTTCGCTTACATGCGGTCGATAAATCATCGTTCGCTTTTCTAAGTGTTCAATGATTTAATATAGACCCTTGCTGCCAGCTGTCTGCAGCCCCTCTGATTCTAGGTTTAATAGAGCACCAGGTTAGAGTTGAGGGGTGCCAGATCGGGAGGCGGCACTGGACACTAGATGAGCCAATTACAGCCGTGGCTCACCGTCATTGCCTGCTGTAACTGTCAGCATACATAGGTAGGTAGGTATGCGTGTATTCTGCTATTTCTGTGTTAATTCCTCCACAATCACAACAGGTCAGACAGTGAACCTGGCTGTAAGCAGTAGCATGCATTTTATTATTCTGACAACTTGATGCATCATGCCCATAACAGCTAAGGAAATCTTAACAACTGAGTGTATTTAGGATTTAAATGGTTCAAGTTGATCACAGTTTGTAACATTATCATGGCGATCCTGTACAGACACTTGACTAAGTTACTGTACTAGCCACAATATCAACTAAGCCAAAATTACAGAGGGGCACAATGCAAACCCCAGAGTAGAAGGCAGTTTTGAACATCTGCAAACTGAACCCAGAATGAGAGAGAAAGGAATGCTTTACCAGAACCTAATCATGTGAAGAGGACTGCAGCTTATCCAACATCAGCAGACCTTGAAACTGGGTGCATCTCCTCTACTGCTTTTTCTTCACTTTTTGTTTTTTACCTGAGTCTTCTGTACTCAGGAAGTATGTATACCCCTACTCCAATAAATATTGTGACATCGTGAAAGTCAAAAGCAGAGTGTGTCTAGCCTCTGAGACTCAGTTCTGTAGTTCACACAGTTTAGCTTTTGATCCTGCTGTACACATCACTTAAAAGATTGATTTCCAATGTCTATAGCACTAAAGCATTCACAGAATTCATCTGGCTGTCAAATAATGCACTAAGGCCCACACTAACATTGTTTCGCCCACCATGGAGCACTACCAAAAGTAACACAGGTTCAACATAACCACCCCCAGATGTCAGAGAGAGATTACTGATCTGCCTTGCTCCTTGAAGTAACCCCCTTTAATTCCCTCCAGTCCCAGTGTTTAACAATCTTGTTTCCAACAAGTGAAGGACAGGGCTTACACCAGTCTTTTCATTGTCTTAGGTGGATGACCAGAGGCCTGACGGTGCTTACCAGTTCCCAACTTAAGGAAGTCCTGGCAGGATGAAGGTAACATCCTTCCCTCAGCTGACTAGCCAGAGCTTACCTGTGAATGATCTGATACCAGGAAGCTGATCCTTAAAGTAATTTTATGATGTTAGTAAATGCATTGCAACATTGATGAGTTAAGTGCAGCAATGCATTTTCCACTTCTCTGTACTTATTTATTTCAGAGTTTTAAACATAAATCTTTGTAAACGTTTTATTAAACTATGGCCCCAATAAATTTACTAAATATATTTACTAAAATATTATAAAATGTACTATTTCCTACAGTGTCATTACTCTTGGGGTAATGTGTGTTGCATCCACTCACTTCAATGGGACACCTTCACGCATATGTGGTGGCTCACACATTAAAGTCTATGGATGCAACACACATTTATTACACTGACTTTACTAAGATTAACATTTACGATCTGATGTCTTCAATTTTCATTAATTGCTTAACTATTAGGCTCAGATCCGATCCTCGGATCCAACTCAGCTGTTACTGTAGCTCATGGACACCAAAACACTCTCAAGCTCCTCCCTACCCATAATGCGCCAACACCTAACATACCTCAGATCTCATTTGCCTCTTCTGTGAATAGAAGTGGTCAGCCTGAGCTCTCAAGCTATTTCTTCAATATGATAAGTATTTCTACTTAGATTTTTCTATAAAAAACTAGTATTAGTCATTCTTCCTTCCCATTACACTGAGTGTAACTCTTATTTACCGTATCTTTTGATCTTCCCCTTTTTAATATCTTTATCTTTACACTTTTTGTGTATTTCTTGATACCATAGCGGGTATCCTTTTTTTCCTTTTCTTCTATACAAATTAAAAAAGGCTTTCCTTACTTTTATGTGGCAGTTTGTTCATTTCTACAGTATACCTGATAAAGGACCTTTGGATTTCAAAAAAATATCAAAAGTGTGGGCACAAATTGCCCTTGTCCAACATCCATACCTTACTCATGTACTGTTTGGGCCTGGAATACCTCCAAACTGACTGCTTTATTTGTAAAAATTTTAATCCTTCCGCAGTTGTGGACAGTAAGAAAAAGTTAATTTCGAAAGGTTTACTTCTTTCTTCCTTTGGTGAAGCTATCTCTGTAGCTCAAATCTCCTACAACAAAATCTAAGATGATTTCTACCAAGTCTCCAAAGCCTTCAGTATCATCGACTCAGTCTTCTTTGGAACCACCAAAAAAGAAGCACAAGTCTGATCTGAAGTCTACAGTGATCAGACCTCTGTCAGATTAGACTAAACTCTCCATGGATCCTACCCTCTTCAAATCCTATTATGTTGCCTATGACTAAGCCTTCACCTATCTTGGGTCCGCTACAATCAAGAGTACCTTCCCCATTTTCAGAAAGACTATGCTCTAGGTCACTTTCCCTCGCCTCAAATCAATCTTCCAAGAGTCTGACCGAAAAAGATGTGGACAGCATGATTAGGAGATTCCTCTTGGCACAGATACAGTTGGGTGTTCTCCCAGCTCCTACCCCTACAGATCCCGAAGCCTGTCTCTCTACTACATCACCTATGGTGGCTCCTTCTCTGATCAGACTGATCATTTTGGAGCCCCTGTATCCAAACCTGCTGGGTCTGTCTAGCTCGGATCCGAAGATAATTTTATCTTCAGATCTAAAGTTATCTCTGAGTGTACCAGCTCCGACATTATCAGAGCTGGATGACTCTCTGAGCCAAAGTGCCCCTGCTGAGTCCGAGGTGATGTAGTCGACTCCAAAGTTTTCAGAGCCTCAACATTTATACAACTCAGCTCCAACTTCCTCCTCAGGTAGATTACCTTTGGGGCAGAGGGAATCAATGGGTCAATGGGCTAGAACCCTGGTTTCTTTACTCCATTGTCTTCCTTCTCCCTGGAGCGATCTGCTTTTGAGGTAGTGAAGAGAGTCTTTTCTGCTCTAGCAGGATGGATGGATCCTACCCACTAGGATTTTCCATATAGTTCCCAGATGTTCCTGCGCCTTGAGCCTCATCATTGTACACCACTCGGACAGCCAGCTCAAAGTCTCCAGGCTACCCAGAAGAGTATTACAATCTGTTCCGACACTTTCACTGGAGCATCAGACCAATGAAGTCACTAGGAAGAGGAAGTTCAAGAGAAGGCACTTGGACTCCCCCCCTCAGGAGCCAATCAAGAGGATACTGATTTCAATGAAGGGTCCCCAAGATTACCTACTGAAGATGTCTCATTCATAGACATTCTTGTGAACCTTAAGCAGAGACATTCTTGTGAACCTTAAGCAGAGAGGTGGTTGGTCCTCTGCTAACTCTTCCCCAGAGGAATCAGTATTCCTGAAAGCCTCTGGAGCTGGCCTACCTCCTGGGTTACTCCACCCACCAATGAGCTCACTGACGATCTCTAGGTGGGCGTGTAAGACATCTGACATAGTTTAGCCAACCCCATACAGACCAGATCGGATTCTGGCCGCCCCCGTAGGTAGAGAATTCTGGAGTAAGGGAGGTGCCCGTAGATGCTATAGTCGTGGCGGCAGCCACCAAGAAAGAACTTGCTGAACAGAGTTCCTCTGTTTATCCCCCTAACAGGGAGTCTATGGCATTAGAAAGATTTGGGAAGAGTGTATATGCTTCAGCGACCTTTGCTCTTCGATTGTTTAATTACTTAGCACACTTTACGACACTACAAAGGGACTTTATCAAGGAACTTGCAAAAACCCCTTTCGGAGACCATTACTGCTAAGGCTCAATCTTCTGTGGACTCTCAGTTGGCAACCCTTCGATCTACTTCAAATTTGTCCATGAGACTCATCTTGCATGCTGCTGAAAGTACATCAAGAGCAATGAATTCAGACATGGACATTAGCAGACATACCTGGATACTCTTGTGTGATTTTGCGAAGCCTTTGAAGTCATCGTTCATCTATGCTCCTTTTAACGGCAGTTCACTGTTTAGCCTAAAAGTAAAGGACACACTCTCCAGGTGTGAAAAAGATGGAAAGACCCTTTCTGCAGTGGACATATGTTTTTCAACCCCACAAAGACCCTTTTCTAGAAATCAAAGAGGTGCTTGGAAAATGAAGTTGAGGAACTCCCAGGATCCTTTCCAAGATCCACATGGAGATAGTTCCCCCAAGGGCAGGGGGGAATCAAATGGACGACAACGCCCATGAGGCAGAGGAGGACTGCAGAATCAAGGGTCCAGAGATTCTTTCTCTGATGGACCCTATCAGCATTCCTGGCCCAATTGTTCCCCTCTGGAGGCAATTGGGGGTTGATTATCTCTGCACCAGAGAGCCTGGCTAGACATAACAAAAGATACTTGGATTTCCAGAGGTTACATAATTCCCTTTTCCCTACCACCTTCACCTGTATGCAAAATTCCGCAACATTCCACCAAGTCAGTGGAATGCGGCAGGACTAGAAATAACAAAGCTGTTAGAAAAAAAGTCATCCAAGAGGTCCCACCAGACCAGATAGAATCTGGAACTTGCTCAAGATTCTTTTAACTGCCAAAGAAAACAGGGGACTGGAGAACAATTTTGTATCTCAGTGTCTTGAATAAATGAGTTTGACACACAAAGTTTTGGATGGTCAAGATTCAGTCCATTCTGCCCTTCTTGGGCAAGGATGACTGGATGTGCTCAACAGACCTTCATGACGTGTACTATTACATAAAAATGAACAGACAATCCAGAAGGTATTTATACTTCTGGTTGAGAGCCAGCCATTATCAGTTCACAGCACTGCCCTTTGGCCTCACCAGAGCCCCCAGGGTGTTCACGAAATGCATGGCAGTGGCAGCAACTCACTTGAGACTGCAGGGAGTCAGAGTGTTTCCATACTTAGACAACTGGCTCACTACCACCACAACCAACCATCTACAGATAACAGCATGGGATCAGGTACTCCAGACATGTACTCATCTAGGAATAACCATAAATTACAAGTCTCAGATGGTACTGACTCAAACACTGGAATTTATAGGTATGGTGTTCAATGCAGTATCACTGTCAGCATCTTTTCCTCTCTCAAAGAGTGCAGACCATCAGATTATAGGTTAGGAAAATAATTCGTAGCACCAAAATTTCAGCTCTATTACTTCTACAAGCCTTGGGATCAATGTCAGCAGCTATATTTTAGTCCCTACGAAGATTTCATATGAGAATTTGTCAGTGGATGCTAGCAACACAGTGGTCGATTCGTTATCAATCCACATCAGAAAAAATGAGAATCACTCAGGCATGCAAGAGATACCTTTGTGGTGGATTCACTCAGATCAGCTTCTACAAGGCCATCCTTCCTCAGCCCACGGCTATAGTGACCATGGACACTTCCCAGATTGGGGAGGCACTTCCTGGGGAAGACTGTCCAAAGCACTTGGTCCACTGAAGAGGCCAAAATGCATATCAATGTTCTGGAAATGACAGCAGTGCTCCTAGCATTGCAGACGTTCCAAGACACTCTCCCTTTTGAAAGGTCAGCTGCAATCTAGACAGACATGTCGGTAGTTTGGTACATTAACAAACAAGAAGGAACCAGATCTTATCCCCTGTGTTGAGAAGCCCTCAGAGTGTGGCAATGGGCGATTTCTTCCAACCATTTTCTGATAGCAATGCACATGCCAACAAAGTCCAGCATGACAGTAGACAAACGGAGACATTCTACTACCTCACGAGTGGTCTCTCATCATGAAAGTGAGAGAGATGATTTTTTGTCAATGGTGCCAGCCTTGATGCTGTCTTTCTGCATCTCCCCTAAACAACAAGTGCAGCAGCTTCTTTGACCTGATCCCTCCACTGGGGGAATCACTGAAGGACCCTCTACTCCACGATTGGCTCCCCCCATCTGCTTTATGCCTACTCCCCCCAACTCCCCTAATTCCCAAATTTCTACAGAAAGCTGCCCATTTGAAGAGCAAGGTCGTTCACAGTGCACCTCACTGGCCTCAACAGATTTGGTTCCCATTCATTTGGTCTCCTCCACTTTCCCTACATTGGAGTCTGGATACGAATCCAGACCGCCTGTCTTACCGGCATGATTCATTCGGATATCTCAAACCTCACGCTAACACCATGACTTCTGCAATTCTTTTAATAGCCAGACAGCCAATGCTGTCTTTCCCTGTCTGTCACATCCTTTTATCTTCCCATAAGGTTTCTACAAGAAAACTATACAAAAATAAATGGAACAGGTTTGTTTTTTGGGTACATCGGAAATACATTTACCTCTTCTCAGCTCCCATACAAAGAGTTCTCGAATTTTTGGCAACAATTTTTAATGAGGGAGTTAGCTCCTCAACAATTAGAGCTCAGTTAGCAGCAATCTGTAACTTTCATATTGGGTTTGAGAATTCTTCCGTAGTTTCATCTAAACTGTGTAAAGCCTTTTTGAGAGGTACCCTCCGACTGAGACCTCCATATAAAGATCCTACTTGACCATGGGATTTAACTTTGGTGTTGCAGGTTTAATTCATTCTCCCTTTGAACCAGCGGCTAAATGTGGTTTTAAATTCATGACATGGAAAACTATTGTTCAGTGGCCATTACCTCTACTAGGAGAGCTTCAAAACTTCACACATTATCCTCTAAACCTCCTTACTTGATTTTTCGTAAGGATAAAGTAACATGCTTCTTTCCTTCCTAAGGTGGTCATAGAACCCAGAATCAACCAGTCCATCAATTTACCAGTTTTCTTTCCAAAATTTACAAAGGTGAATACATGTTGCAATTATTAGATGTTCACAGGCAATTTTTACTTGCATAAAACAAAACAAATTAGGAAAACACATAATTTATTCTGGCAGAACAAGAGATTACAAGGACATCACTGTCCTTTACACGGAGATCCAGATATGGCTTATTCTGTTATGGTGCTTCTTTCTACTTTATGTGTTACAGCAAACAAGGTCTGAAGTAGATTATGGGTTGGTGCATTACGGATAGGGAGGAGATCAAGAGATTTTTGGTGGTCACGAGCTATAGTAAGAGCAGAGTCGGATCCGAGGATTGGATTCAAAAACAACAGTTGAGGAAGAATAAAAATGGACAGCACAGATGGAATGTTATGGTAAGTACACAACTTCTTTTTTTCTTCAATAATGTCAGTGTATAAAAAAAGGACTTTTAAAATGTATTTCTCCTCCATAGTGAAGTAAAAACTGCCCCTAATAGTCAGAGAAGCTGCTCATTAGTTTTTGCACCAAAAGGTGTGGTGCAAAGTTACGCTAAAAAACACTGCAAACTTACTTTGTCACCTGACTAACCATTCACTAAATAACTGTTCAATCTTTTCTACAACTTTTTACTGAAAGAAAAACAGGAGTTAAGAGCTTAATGATGTTCTATGCTATGAAACAGTATACAAACGCTTAGCTCTTCTGGTCCAAGTCTTATTAAAAGTTGTATGTACAATGTTCACAATTCTCTATACTATGACCTTAAAAAAAACTGAAGGCGAAACCCTGAACATAAATCTGATGCCTGCAAAAACATTTGACAGTAACTTCTGATGCCTGCAAAAACATTTGACAGTAAATTTTTCTTAGGATATCACTGAAGATGGTCTAGTACTACAAAAGCACAACAATTATTTGTTAAATACCAGATACATGTAAAGGAAGCACAGTGCTCGATGCAATAGTCTCAATGAATCAGGGACAAATCTCAACATTATCAAGGACAATCCAGAAATAATCAGGGACACTATTATCCTGAGACATTGAAAGAATTAAGACAAGTGTGAATGAGGTTAAATCTACCAACATAAAAACTTAAAACACAAATTAAAGGTCATGCTGCTAAATGCTAGGAGTCTAAACATGAAACTGCACTCATTGCAAGTATTCTTAAACCCTGGAAAGTGATGACATCTGTGCAGTCACAGAAACCTGGTTCAAAGCTGCAGAGAGCACCCCAGCATTACCTGAATACTCATTCTATCATACATTCAGACCCCAAACAGTGGGCAGTAAAGCCAAAGGAGGTTGAGTTTCAATATACATTAAAGACATACACAGCTCCAGACTGGTCAAACAGTATGACACACAGGAGACGCTCCAAGTGCAGTTAATCATTGACAAGACCCCTATTCAAATCACAGCAGGTTACCAGCCCCCAAATCTGACTCAAGATGCCCAATCTGCCTATTTGGACCTGTTCGAATCTATTAAGATTTACGAATTTACCCTGATCATGGGTGACTAACTTTCCAAACAGAATGGAAGAACTACTCATGCCAGAACACAAATGCCCAGAGATTCCTCGATTTTGTCAATGCAAACACCTTGGAACAGCTAGTTAATACTCCCATAAGAGGTGATAATCTCTTGGACTTGGTATTAACCAACACGAGTAACCACTGCAGCACCCCTGTGGTATCATCCTCCCTGGTAAGATCCGACCATAAAGCATTCACTTTCAAAGTCACCATCTCCCCCAACCCACCTCTAGCTAGGATCAGACATAAAACCTTCTCCAAAGCTGATTGCAGCCTTCTGAGGGATGGTATAAACAGCTTCACAGCCCCCCTCCCCCTCTGTAGGAACTGGCACCAATATCCAAAACTACACCAAAGCACTATACGAGCATTTATATAGATGCATGGAAACAGGAGTACCTGACAGGACTAACTCATCTTCCGCAAGGAAGAGTAAACCTGCCTGGTGGACATCTGCAATAAATAAACTCTATAACAAAAGGGAAAAATTGCTGTCCAAGACCAAGAAGGAGCAGGTGCCCAATTGGAAGCAATGTCTCCTTAGCCTGAACAAGCAAATAACAGCACTAGTGAAATCCTCCAAAGCAAACTTCGAGTCCAAGTTAGCCACATCTACTAGAGACAATCATAAAGGCCTTCTTCATATATGTCCACAACCTCAAAGGAAGCACCCAGATCACATACACAAATGTCGTAGATATAGCAAACTTGATGGCTGACAGACTAAACTTCACCCCTCTGCCATAATCAGTAAATCAGGACATCCCCAGTACCTGCTCCCATCCCCTTATATCTAGGGAACAGGTAATCACTGTTCTCTCAAAGGCAAAAAATAGAGCCTCCATGGGACCTGATAGCATCCCAGGCTGCATCCTACCTGAACTCAGGCAGGAACTTGCAGCACCATTAAGCTCCCTATTTAACCAAAGCCTGAATACCGGCTTCATCCCAGCTGAGTGGAGGACAGCCACCGTCATCCACTTACACAGAGGTGGAGTGTCAACCGATCCAGGAAATTATAGATCCATCAGCCTAACTAGCCTGACCTGCAAGGCCATGGAATGGATTATCATGGACCTCATTAACAAGGATACTGGCAACCTCCAAACACTTGATCCCACACAGTTTGGCTTCGTCAAGGGGGAGGTCATGTCTGATAATTTTGGTCGACTTCTTTGACACAGTCACCAAAGCCATGGATGAGGGGAAGACAGTGCAGACCACCTACATTGACCTGACCAAAGCCTTTGACACTATTACCCACTCAGGTATAATAGATAAACACTTGTAACTAGGCATCAATCCATATGCTACCAGATGGGTAGCAAACTGACTCACTGATCGAACCCATCTAGTCAAAATAGGAGAAGTCACCTCAAGCAGTAGAACCGTAACAAGCAGCGTTGGTGTACCTCAGGATTCGGTCTTGGGACCTCTGTTATTTGGGACATACTTTTCTGAGGTGCAGACCAATACCAGTGGGCTATGGCTGACCAAGTTTACAGACAACTGCAAGTTGAGTGCTGTCATCAATTCCCCTAGTGATGTGGACATCCTCCAACAGGGTCTCACTCAGAGAAATGATTGATGCCAGAAACATGGCCTCAAGCTGAATGCCAAAAAATGGATCATCATCCCCTTTGGGGAGAGTGACATCCCCACAAATTATCACATTAATAACGTCCTAACCACGTAATCAGTCATGAAAGATATGGGCACCCAGGTTGATAGCAGCCTGAATTTTGACCACCATGTTGCTTCCATTGTACAGAAAGCATTCTACTTGACCCACCTCATAAGTAAGGGTATCTCATCCAGGGATAAGAAAGTCATAACATCCCTGTATTGTTCTCTTACAAAGCCCATTATTGAGTACAATGCCCCTTCGGCATGTACCTTGCAAAGCACATACAGCAACTGGAGAAACCACAAAGATTCCTCACCAGGAGAATCCAGGGCCTCAAACATCTACTATACACAGATAGACTAAAAGTCCTATCCCTCTACTCAGTTTCATACAGACTCCTCAGAGGTGACCCTCTGTCTGGCATACAAAGCGATCACAGATCCCACCTTGATGGGACTGCTGCATATCCACAAGTCAATCTCTCCCAATACATATTGCTTATGAGAGAGACACATGGATAAGAAAAAAATAAAAGAACATGGTAATGTCTCCAAAATCAGTTTTCTGCCATATTTTCTGCATCTCTCTCTCTACAACAGAAGAGAAGTAAGGAAACAAACATTATCTAACCCTACAAAGTACTAGTAATTACAAGGGGATCATAAATACCTCTCAATTGCCTGGATTTTTGTCTCATATTTTTGGGCAAAGCACTGGGGATTAAAGTCACTAAATGATAAATTAATTTCAAACTTCATATTCTTCAGAAAAATGTATACCAAGGCAAATCCTATTATTCTCACAACATTCTAGGTTTATAAGATTAATATTACAATCTGTCCCTATTTTTGGGGTCTTTGTCCCCACATTTTGTTTGGCTTTGTCCAGATTTCTTGCATTAAGCAGTTGGGAGGTATGGGCTTATAGGGTTTGTTACAGCTGATAAAGATGAACTCAACAAAATGCCAAATCTCGACACCACAAAGCTGAAAGCTGTAATAAGAAAGTACAGTTTTGTACCTACCATAAATGTAGATGTTCGAAGATCCACATTGCTGCAGTCCTTACTTATGGGTAGTCCGCTGTCCTCGGTCGGCCCGAATACCAAAGTATTAGGCTGACGTTGGTCATGGGCGCACAGCCCTGACATCAGAGCGTCAGGGTATAAAAGCGCATGACCGACGTCATATCCTCAGTCTTTTCTTGCCCCAGATGTCAGAAGGCCCTAAAAGAAAGGCCACAGCCAAAAAACAGAGTACCTTCCCAAAAGATATGCCCAACTACAGCCATCACCCAAACCATATAACCATGCTAAGCTACAGAGGGGAAGGAGGGAGGGAAAATTGGACTGCAGCAATGTGGATATTCGAACATCTACATTTATGGTAGGTACAAAACTGTACTATGTTCTTCATCTCACATTGCTGCAGTCCTTACTTATGGGTAGAATCCCAAAGCAACGGGAAAGGGAGGTTGGCAAAATCATAAAGCATTAGGAGCTGCTAAAATGCCCTGTAATATTGCAGTGGCAAATCCAGCCCTAGACTTAGAATAAAGAGGAAGGTGGTAATGTTTAGAAAAAGTATGTACTGAACTCCAAGTGGCTGCTTCCAAAATATCCTTTGTAGCTACCCCCCTTAGAAAGGCAGTAGAAGTTGCAGTAGCTCTAGTGGAATGAGGTCTGATTCCAGCCGGAATCTCCTTACCATGAAGGGAATAACAAAAAGAAATACAAAACCCAATCCATTTAGAAATAGTTTGTTTTGAAACAGGTTTACCCTGTGAACCCAAAGCAAAAGAAACAAACAACTGCTGAGACTGTCTGAACTCCCTGGTTCTGCTCAAATAATAACGCAACTGCCTGTGAATATCCAAAGTATGCAAAATCTTCTCCCCTTTATTTTGGGGATTTGCATAAAAAGTAGGCAAATGAATAGTTTGGTTTAAGGCCACACTAGAAACCACTTTAGGCATAAAGGAAGGATTAGTACGCAAAGATACCCTATCCTTATGAAAAATCAAGAAAGGCTCCACTGCCATAAGGGCCTGTAATTCAGAAACCCTTCTCGCAGAAGTAATGGCCAACAAAAAAGCAGTCTTCCATGACAAATACTTTAACTCGGCAGTAGCTGCAGGCTCAAAAGGTTGTAGAGTAAGCTTTTCCAACACAAAATTGAGATCCCAAGCAGGAGTAGGAGCTCTACGTGGGGGTCTTATGTTCTTTGCCCCTCTGAGAAACTGCTTAAACAAAGGATGAGAGAATAAAGGAGGGTCACAGTCATAATTAGCCGAAATGGCTGCAGCATGAACCTTTATGGAGGAGAAAGACAAACCTTTGTCCAATAACTCAGTAAGATATTGTAAAGAAGCACTCAAATTAGGCTTGGAAACATCAAAGTTCTTCCCTTTGCTCCAAATAAAAATCTCCTCCATTTATCAGCATAAACTTTCCTTGTACTAGGCCTCCTGGCCTCCAAAATAACATTCAAAACTTGTTGTGGAAGCTGAGAACCTCCAGAGTCTAAAACAGAATATGCCAGGCTGTTACATGCAGAGACTGAATTCTGACATTGAGAAAGTGATTGCCCTCCTGAGACAAAAGGTGCGGAATCAAAGGCAGAGGCCATGGAGGCTCTCATACCAAACTCCTCAGTAGTGGGTACCAGTGTTGTCGAGGCCAATCCGGTGCTATCAGAATCATGGATGGCTTGTCTTGTCTGGCCTTCAAGAGAACCTTGGGCAGAAGAGGTAGAGGTGGAAAGGCATATACATGAAGATTGTGCCAACTGAATGACAAGAGCGTCCACCTTCCAAGCTGTGGGATGAAACCTTTTTGTGCAAAACTTTGGCAACTGGTAATTTAGTGGAGAAGCGAACAGATCTATGTCTGGAGTTCCCCATGACACTGTCAACTTTTGAAATACATGAGGATCCAATTTCCACTCGTGAGGATCCACTATTTGTCTGCTCAATACATCTGCTAAGGAGTTCTGTGCTCCTGGTAGAAACCTTGCCTGAAGATTGAGGTTGTAACTGAGAGCTGTCTCCCACAAAATCATCGCTTGTCTGCAAAGAGGGTACGAATGAGTTCCCCCTTGCTTGTTGATGTAACACATGACAGTTGTGTTGTCTGTTAGAATCAACACCTGCCCTGGGTGAAGTAAATCCTTGAAAGCCATCAATGCATATTGGACTGCTAACATCTCCTTCAAGTTGATATGCAAATGTTGAAGTCCGGCAGGCCACGTGTCTTGCACCCATTTTCCATTGAGGTGTGCTCCCCAAGCCTTGTCCGAGGCATCTGTCGTAAGAATCTGACTCGCCTCTGGTCGGGTCACAGAGAGTCCCTTGTTTAGGTGACATTCCTGAGCCCACCACAAAAATTCCTTCTGAATGCAAGGTATTATCTGAATGACAGTGTCTAGATCTTGGCAGTGTTGTGTCCATACATTTTTGAGATACCATTGAAGCTTCCTCATATGCAATTTGGCATTGGGAAGCACCAGAATACAAGATGCCATGAACCCCAAGGCTTGAAGGACTGTCCGTCAGCCTGGACTGTAGAGACATTTGATGGAAATAAAGTGAAAGGCTTTTCTGTTTGTCCGGGGTCAAAAAGGCCATCTGGGAAGCTGTATTCAGTCTCACACCCAGAAAGCACATGTCCTGAGAGGGTACTAGACTGGACTTTGTTTCGTTCACAGAATACCCTAGGCATCTTAACACTACCATCACATACTGTAGATGCTGAAGAAGCTCGTCCTTGTCTTGTGCAATAATCAGGCAATCGTCCAAATAAGGATAAATCTGTATTCCTTCCATCCTGAAAAAGGCTATCACTGGAGCCAGAACCTTTGTGAACACTCTGGGCGCAGTAGATAAGCCAAAGGGCAATGCAGAGAACTGATAATGTAAATTTCCAGCTCGAAAACGCAGGTACTTCCTGCAACTGGGCCTGATAGGAATATGAAGATAAGCCTCTTTTAGATCCAGAGTTACCATCCAGTGATCTTTTCCCAGCAGAGGTAAAAGCTGTTGTAATGTCAACATTTTGAACTTTGGAATGTCCAAATAAGTGTTGAGGAGAGATAAATCCAAAATCGGTCGCCACGTGTTCCCTTTCTTTGGTACTAGAAACAGGCGGGAATAAAATCCTAGACCCACTTCTGAAAGAGGTACTGGCTGTATAGCTCCCATGTGAAGAAGTAATGAAATCTGTCTGTGAGCCTCTATCCTTTGCCGAGGAGGAATGTCTGGCATACCTTTGAAAGGAGGCAATGTATGGAAATAAAACTTGTAACCTTTGTTTATAATGTCCAACACCCATTTGTCTTGGGTGACTAAAAGCCAGTTTTGCTTGAAGAGAGCTAGTTTTCCTCCCAAAGGAGCTGCCAGGCAAGAAGAATCTGGCAGCTGAAAATGCAGGTCATTGGGCCTGTTTACGAAAGGACTGGCCCCTACCCTCACCAGCAGATTGAGCAGGCGAACTCCATGTCCTTGGCCTGAAGGTACTCTGAGTTCTGCCCCTACCACGCCTAGATCTACCCCTAGACAGAGAATCAGAAGAAGGGTACGTCCACCCCTTAGCAGGCCAATTTCTACTAAACTTAGGAGGTTGCACCTGCAAAAAATCTTTAACAGTCTGCATAGACTTAGCCTTGTCCTCCATTTTCTTCAAAACAGACTCCACAGGGGGACCAAACAAAACTTCAGACTGTAAAGGGGCATCCAGAATTCTAGATTTAACATGTTCAGATAAATTCTGATCCTTAAGCCAGGCGTGCCTACGAAGAACTGAACCAGTGGCAGCCACTCTAGAAGAAGCCTGCAAAGCATCAAAGCCACACTGCAAAGAATGTTTCCCCACCTGTTCAGAAACATGCACCAAATCTTGCAATTCTTTACACTCTATGCCCTCTGCCAAAGCATCCACTTTAGATTTTAGCTGAGAAAGGAGGAAATTCTGATATTTCAACATATGAAACTGGCAATTTAAAGCCCTCATTGCTAAAGTGGAAGAGGTATACACCTTCTTACCCCATCTGTCCAAAGCTCTAGCTTCCTTATCTAGAGGAACCGGATTCTTTACAACAGAAGCCCTAACACCCTTAGGCCCCTGACTAATAGTTTCTGGGTCCGCCCTAGGACTCTTATATAGATATTTATGAGCCTCAGGAACCCTATAATACCTGTCCGGTTTAACTGGTGCAGGAGGCATAGAATCTGGATTAAATGAGGCCTCCGAAAAAACATCCTAAACCACATCCAAAACAAGAGGTATAGCCAAGGGTCTATGCTGTGGTAAAAACAAGAACTCCCTAAGCCTCTTTCTGGAATCTGAGTAATCCTGTCCTTCCCACTTAAAATGTTCCCTCATAGAGTGTAAGGTTTCTGAAAATGAAAAATCCTCCGGAGGGGAAGCAGAAGGAGTGGAATCCTCTGCATCGGAATCCGAATAAGGAGGAAAATCTTGAATGTCTTCAGTAGAAGACTCAGAATCATCTGAGGCCTGCTCCAAACTTTCCAACTCTGGCTCTACCCTGGGCCTCTTCTCAGGAGGGGGCATGGAACCTCTAATTAAAGTAATCAAATCTTCTGCCATTTTAAGCATATGTTTCTTAGGCACAGACCCTGAAGAACCAGAACTAACACCAGAAGAAGGCAAAACAGACCTGCCCTTAGAAGGAGCCCTAGAAACAGTAGCAGAAGGCCTAACCCCCTTAGGCATAGAAGGGAGAATAGAAACCTGAGAGGCCCCCTCAGCCTGACCTGACTCCTGTGAGGCCACATCCTGAAAAATCAAGGTTTCCCCCTGAGACTCAACAGAAACTTCAGCCGGATCCACCTGTTCCACTGTAGTCTCTAAAGGACCGGCGTCCGAAACGGACGAATCATCCTGCCTAGGCTTTACAGATTTGTCTTTACGCTTCTTCGTGAAGCGGCCGGAGGATCCAACGGCATATTATAATTACACCGCTTGCCAAAGACTAACCTAGCGCAATCTAGCCTTCTCTTAATAGTGCGCTTATTAAACCTAGCACAAAACCGACACCCAACTACGTCGTGCTCCGGTCCCAAGCAAGGAATACAAAGCGAGTGGTAATCCCTATGCGGTATCTGCTTCCCACAAGAAATGCAATTATTCACTTTTTCTGACATCCGGTAAATAACTGAGGCAAGAAAAAACAAAAATGTTCCCCAACGGGGTACTTAGCCCAACTTGGTATCGGTCTGAAACTCCGAAAACGAAAAATTTCAGAAAGCCGAACGGCACTTGCAACGCTGCTTCTGCATCGGACCATGCGGCAAAAAAGACTGAGGATATGACGTCGGTCATGCGCTTTTATACCCTGACGCTCTGATGTCAGGGCTGTGCGCCCATGACCGACGTCAGCCTAATACTTTGGTATTCGGGCCGACCGAGGACAGCGGACTACCCATAAGTAAGGACTGCAGCAATGTGAGATGAAGAACATCTATAGTAAAAGATCCCAAGGATGTGCATTTCCTTATCGAATGAAATCCCTACTGCCATTAATGCGTTTGGCAGTAAGATTCAGCAACACATTTACATTTTTTCAACACAGTAAGACTTTGTGTAAAGGGGCAGGACACTGTACTTCCTCCTCTAAATCTTCACTATGGATGTGACACGACCTGAGAAGTGGATATGATACAGCCTTAATGTGTAAGCGAATATGCCACTCATCTTCACAGTTGTGCAAAGCTGTAGTGAGAAAAAATAACGGCGAGTGGGGAAGCAAAATCCCCAGTCTTTCATATCTGCAAAACTATTTCTGTACTGTCTTCAACATAAGGCTGTAATTATATGAGGAATTTAAAATAAAGATGTTTTCCAATACGGTGTTACAGTACCAAGGAAATGAAGCTTATGACCAGGGTGGAAGAGCAACTGTCCCTGGTAGAGTCCAGGTGGACATACATTTTAACAGCTGCCCATACCACCACAAATGGTTTCTCTCAACCTAAAATGGCTTTATTCACTGATCCTCACCGACCACAAAGCTCTTTATTCCGTCAATGAGGAGTAAAGGTGCCACAGGACGGGTCATCATTTTTGTCATTCACATCTATAGTCTAACCGATTCGGTCACTACCCAATGCTTGTGATCACATGTGCAGATGAAAACCTACATGGATAAGTAAGCAGAAAAATTCATTCTATTACTTGGCTGTTGTACTGGACTGTTGTGGTGAAATAGTACTGCTGTTGCTACACCACTCCACTGGTCCAACTCTGTCTCCCTCTACCTTCATTTATGAATAGGATTCTAGGATACTTGGGCTGCTTCACTTGATGTATTTGTTCCTGCTTCACTTTCAACAGCAACCCACCCTTTGCTTATAAAGAAATATGACCTCTGATTTGGAGGTGTTGATTTTCACTGCAACCACTTGTCACCCAGTAAATAACTAAGCTAGTGTATTGCTGGAGATCCCATTCACCAGAAGACAAGTGGCATTTGTTTATCTCAAGAAAGAAAGGAAGGAAGAAGGGTTCAGTTCCCACATTTCCAATCTGGATGCTCATAAAACACTAGCTGCATCTTAACATCATCTCCTTGAAAATCCTAAAGAAAAGGGCCCATCCTGAACAAATTTAACTTGATGCCAGTGTTTCCACAAATATGGACCAAATGGCACATGGTAGCAGACCCAATGCTACACACTACCGCAGCATCTCCTATGTACACAATGCTTGGTAAAGAGACCCATGCCTTCTCCACATCTATAAAACACATGCAGACATAACTAACTCCTAAGATTCCTCCAGTATCTGTGCAAGAACAAAGAGGTTATTCACTCTCTCAGTTAGGACAGAATCCACATTGTTCCACAGACATCACAGGCTCAGCTACAGGATGACTTCTCTTTTTCACCACACTGCCATAAGCCTTCCCAAAAAAGGCTAAGCAGTATGACTTCTGTACAACTGGAATATGGCCTTCTGTCCTCTTCTGAAATTAAAGACCAGCACCAGAGGTGGATCCAATCCCACCAGTTGCTTCCTGCACCTCCTCAAAGGAAGGCCTTTCCATCAGTTTGAGATGTTCCAAAATGTCTTCCATCCGACTCCAACCACCAGTGATCCAAGCTGTAGTCAAAAATTTTCTGCTGTTGTTGAGAACAGCCTACACAACGTCCTTAAGTCATAGATTAGCTTTCCAAAAGCTATTCTAAGACAATCTAAAAACTATTCCCCATGGCCCTCCAAAACTCTTCCAACACCCTGGCATTCACTATAGTTGCCGACTTCCTGACACCTACTAATCAAATATGAGGACTACATTCTATCAATGCATGGATGCTCTCTTTATAACTTAATGGTTCCTCTCAATGCTGATGTCTACCAGTGAGCCTAAGATTACCATTAGCCTAGACCCCCCCCCCTTCAGTCTCAATAAATGAAGGTGTTGAACAGGGTCCCTGTTTGGATTCCACATCCCAAAATTCTTGGTACACACGAAAGCATCTTCTGAGTAAGGGTTTAATTTATCCAGCACAAATACATTTGCTTATCATTCCCAAAATACTCACAACATGTTTAGGATTATCACATCTGTACAGGTGACACCCTAGCCATCTGACCCAAGTTATCATCATGTGGTGATCAGCTGACAGCTCAGACAGTACCTCTCGAAAAAAAATGTAAAAGGTATCACCGACCTTTGGTCCAATGTACCCTGCTACCAATTACCTCTTATATAGATTCATAGGTTTTTAAGTAAATACTATACAAATCAGTCTGCTATTACATGCTTAACCAGTAACTCAAAAAATGACTAAAGGTGAGAATCAAACCTATACCTTGGGTCGATGAGTTAAACACTTTAACCATAATGCCAACTCCCAACCTCTAGAAAAAGTGTTGGTCCTCCTTTCTAAATAAGGAAAAAGAATCAACCCCCTTATCTTCCGCCACAGTTTACATTCGGACAGAGACTGCTGAAGCGCCAACACAGTGACTGAAGTACATGTGAAGAAGTTACCCAGAAACAGCAGGTTCTTTTCATTTCATGCACCTTCCCTGTGAAATGTTACCCAAAGGTAGCAGCTTCTTTTTTTTTTTTAGTTTCTGTTTTTCCCTGAGACAGGGACACTCTGGGTGTAGTAAGTCTCACTCTGCCTGTGAAATCCTTGCATTCTAAAGTGACGATCGTTCAGGTGAAGCCACTAAGAGTACTTGAACTATAACTTGTCCCCCTTTGACAGCAAACTACACGAGTCAAACTTATGAAAACACTTGCTGAAACTGCATGTTTGAGCTCTATTAAAGCGTATTTTGCAGTGGTCACCCTCCCTTGAAAACTCTACAGACATGGATAGTTTCTCTACCACACACAATTACCTGCATATGGCAACACCATGGTTGTACAACCACGGTAAAAAGAAAAACTCCAGGCAAAGGTGAAAAACAACAAACACTGTAGAACTGCAAAACAGTAAAACTGCAAAAACAAATACAACAATCCAGTCCAGGATAAGAAAAAGTGTTTAATATGTTCTAGCGCCTCGGCATCCGCTGCCTTCAATGAAACGTGAAAAACGACCTGCACAGCTCATCAGAGTAGATATATGTACAATAAAACTTATTGACAGGTTTAATGCCTTAACAGAAAGGATGATGATTCTTGCCAAGAATGGAATATACTCGCTTCAGCTGAAAAATATCTGAGAAAAGCTTGTCTACAGATATTACTGCAGCAGGAAAAATGGAAATTAATTGACTGTAGTACCCCCAGGGAAGGGCTGTGCAGGTGTAGGTATGTCCACGTCAAGTAATCACCTGTCATCACTGCTAGGAATAAACAAAATGATGATCAGATATACTGTGAAAAAGCAGCATTGTAAAAGAGGTTGGTATTCTATGCAACAGGGGGCTGCTGCCCTTTCTGCACCCACTGTATATACAAAATCAATTCTTATTAACACACAGATAATCCTTTGCACCCACCATCAGTAGGACAACTATGGAAAGAATGCAGGTTTTGGAAGGTCTTGCTACTGCACATGCTGGGGGTTCTACAGTGTGTGTGTGTGTGTGTGTGTGTGTGTGTGTGTGTGTGTGTGTGTGTGTGTGTGTGTGTGTGTGTATATATATATATATATATATATATATATATATATATATATATATATATATGGTTCTAGGACGGAAGATCGAAACAGACAAGACCGACACCGACATCACCGACGCGAAAACACCGACACGGAAATGATCGACACTACAAACCACAGGTAAGGGGTTTAAAATTCGCTAATCAAGCCTACCATGTTCAGGTAAGGTGGCAGTGTTATGCATGTGTTAAATTTAAATCCCTTACCTGAACATGGTAGGCTTGATTAGCGAATTTTAAACCCCTTACCTGTGGTTTGTAGTGTCGATCATTTCCGTGTCGGTGTTTTCGTCCAGTGATCGGGTGTCGGTCTTGTCTGTTTCGATCTTCCGTCCTAGAACCATATATATATATATATATATATATATATATATATATATATATATATATATATATAAATTTCCCACCTTTAATGTGACCTATAACATGTACAGCTCAATTGAAAAATAAACAAATCTGTAAATCTGTTAGGGGGAAAAATATAAAAAGCATACAGTAAGATGGTTGTGTGGACACCCTTAAACTAATACTTTGTTGAGGCACCTTTTGACTTAATTACAGCATTCAGTCTTCTTGGGTTGACAAATGAGATCAGACAGGAGGTCCCGTGGACTATGATGTTTGCAGATGATATTGTGATCTGTAGTGAGAGTAGGAATCAGGTTGAGGAGACTCTGGAGAGGTGGAGATATGCTCTAGAGGGCAGAGGAATGAAGGTCAGCAGGGCTAAGACAGAATATATGTGTGTAAATGAGAGGGAGGGTAGAGGAATGGTGAGGATGCAGGGAGTAGAGTTGGTAACGGTGGACGAGTTTAAGTACTTGGGATCAACAGTTCAGAGTAATAGTGAATGTGGAAGAGAGGTGAAGAAGAGAGTACAGGCAGGGTGGAATGGGTGGACAAGAGTGTCAGGAGTGATTTGTGACAGACGGGTACCAGTAAGAGTGAAAGGGAAGGTCTACAAGAGGGTAGTGAGACCAGCTATGTTATATGGGTTGGAGACAGTGGCATTGACAAAAAGGCAGGAGTCAGAGCTGGATGTGGCAGAGTTAAAGATGTTAAGATTTGCACTCGGTGTGACTAGGATGGATAGGATTAGGAATCAGTATATTAGAGGGTCAGCTCATGTTGGACAGTTTGGAGACAAAGCAAGAGAGACGAGACTGCGTTGGTTTGGACATGTGCTTAGGACGGATGATGGGTATATGGGGAAAAAGATGCTAAGGATGGAGCTGCCAGGTAAGAGGAAAAGAGGAAGGCCTAAGATAAGGTTTATGGACATGGTGAGAGAGGACATGCAGGCGGTTGGTGTGACAGAGCAAGATGCAGAGGATATGAAGAAATGGAAAGAGATGATCCACTCTGTGGCAACCCCTAATGGGAAAAGCCAAAAGATGATGATGATGATTCAGTCTTCTTGGGTACGCACCTGCCATCAACTAAAGAGACTCTGATTAACCCCAAATAAAGTTCATCTGTCCTAGTAGGATTTTCCTGACATTTACTCAGTTGGCTGCTACAGCAAAAGCCATGGTTCGCAGAAAGCTTACAAAGCATCAAAGGGATCTCAGTGTTGAAAGGTATCAGTCGGGAGAAGGTTACAAAAACAAATATCCACAACATTGGATATACCATGGAACACAGTGAAGACGGTCATCAAAAAGTGGAGAAAATATGGGACAACAGTGACGTTGCAAATAACTGGACGTCCCACCAAAACTGATGAAAAGAAAAGAAGAAAACTGGTCAGGGATGCTGCCAAGAAACCTACAGCAACACTGAAGGAGCTGCAGGAAATACTGGCAAGTACTGGATGTGTACTACATGTGACAATGATCTCTCGTATTCTCCATATGTCTGGACTATGGGGTAGGGTTGCAAGACAGAAGCCTTTTCTTACACAGAAAAACATCAAGGCCCAGCTAAAATTTGCAAAACAATACATCAAGTCTCCCAAAAGGATGTGGGAAAATGTGTTATGGTTTGATGAGACCAAGGTTGAACTTTTTGGCCACAATTTCAAAAGGTACGTTTGGCGAAAAAAACAACACTTCGCATCACCAAAAGAACACCATCCCCACAATGAAGTATGGTGGTGGCAGTAACATGCTTTGGGGTTGCTTTTCTTCAGCTGGAACTGAGGCTTTAGTCAAGGTGGAGGGAATTATGAACAATTCCAAATACCAGTTACTTTTGGCCTAAAACCTTCAGGTGTCTACTAGAAAGCTGAAGATGAAGAGGAATTTCAAATTTCAACACAACAATGACACCAAGCACACATCCAAATCAACAAAAGAATGGCTTCACCAGAAGAAAATTAAAGTTTTGGAATGACCCAGCCAGAGCCCAGACCTAAATCCAATAGAAAATCAGTGGGGTGACCTGAAGAGGGCTGTGCACAAGAGATGCCCTCACAATCTGACATATTTGGACCGCATTTGCAAGTAAGAGTGCAAATATCGCCAAGTCAAGATGTGCCATGCTGATAGACTCCCACCCAAGAAGACTGAATACTGTAATTAAATCAAATGGTGCTACAAAAAAGTATTAGTTTAAGGGTGTGCACACTTATGCAACCAGCTTATTGTACTTTTTTTATTTTTTATATTTTTCCCCTAACAGATTTGTTTGTTTTTCAATCGAATTGTACAGGTTTATAGGTCACATTAAAGGTGGGAAATGTTTTGAAATGATTCATTGTGGTCTCATTTTTTACATCACAAAAACCTGGCATTTTAACAGGGATGTGTACACTTTTTATATCCACTGTATATATACACATACCTATACATACATACATACATATATATATATATATATATATATATATATATATATATATGTATATGTACACACGCACACACAAGCAGACTGGCTCACAAGATTTACCTCATGTTAATGGAGGGATCACATGCAACTCCCTTCTTTGTAATACCAATGCTGAACTGGCAAAATACACATAAACCAAGAAAATGTATGACGGTTACCTGCCATTACCACACTCAACATTTTTCAGATCATGTACCTGTCATAGTCCTACTAAAACCCAAAATCACATCTTCAAAATTAAACCTACAGCACTGAAAGTCACTGCTTTTTAAGGCCAGATAAACCAAATACTATCACACATGTTCCTCATGATAACAAAAGCAACCAATAATCCACTCTATTTGGATACACAAAAAGTATTGATAAGATGGCAGCAACTTGTGGAACACAGCATGAGGGGTTTTCTACATAAATCTGAAGCATTAATGTCACAGCATGTACATACATGCATACATACATACATACTTGGTCAGCCAGATGCAGAGTGTCCTTTGGTCTAAAAGCCAAAACACAGGTGGGCATAATAATAATCTAGAGATATTTTATATTGTTTTACATTTCCACATTATATAATGGTTCTTGGTAACACATTCCATTCATTAATTGCTACAAAAAGGGGACATGCAGGGAACAATAATACAGCCTGAACTGTTAAAACAGAATTTAAACAGAAGAAACTAACGCCCTTTGAGCTTGCCAACCATGACAGTAGGTATAACAAGATCACTGCTACAGTACAATTCCTTATCTATCAAATTAGCCAGACACAGATGTCCATCCTTCTGGTGTGACTTTCAAAGCTGTTAAACATCCCTCACTGCAGATGACATCAGCATGATTCCCTGTAGAAAAAAATAAGAGCAGCTTGGACTAACGCTTGGTCTTGTTTGGAGCAAAACGTCATCAATACTTGTACTCCCAAAGAATTTGTGGAAGCAAAATGAACTTAGTTATACTACAGGCCCCCCTCACAGAATCAGCCAACTGGAAGGATGTGTACAAAACGTGCCCCTTCTCCTTTTGCCCTAGAAGGTGGCAGGTATGGGACTAACACCACAAAGGTCTCCAGGAAAGTGGGATAATGGTCAGTGACTTGCACTGCAGCAATGACCATGTTAGTCAGTATACTCGCACATTACGTTCACCAGAAGGCTCACTGCTGCTATACAATTGTTTCCCTATGGGAAGAGTATAAAAGCAGCTCACTATCCAGCAGTACCTCATCTCAGACTGGGAAAGGGAGTGGAGATTACACCCTGCCCTATGTGTAGACAGTATTATCCAGCCTTAGACAAAATTTACATTGTGGTCTGAGTAGCTGTCTCTCAGGCTAGTGCGCAGATTGTACATTGTTAAAGAAAGCTCCTGCTCTAAACCATGCTCTTATTTGCTCTTCTCGTGTTTTACCAAAGAAAGAAATGCAATAACTCAGCCAATTATATAAGGGTTGTTTAGATACAAGTCTGCTTTATTTGCCTTACATAAGGGAGACAAAGAGCTATCAATCTGCCTAAACTTCTTGGTCCTCTCGGTGTCATGTGTTAACTGCCTCAGTACATTCGTTAAATGCAGCATTAATTCCCTTGTGTTCTGAGGTCTAGGACAGAATACTGGCAGCTGATTAATGCTAACTCAGAGATCACCCTTGGCATAAAAATGGATTGGTTTCAAAGCTTACCCTGTCTTTGTGAAAAAATGTATATGGCACTCTGCATATCAAGACCTGCAGCACAGAGATTACCTTAGTGGAGGCGATAACCACCAAAAACATGGTTTTCCATGATACACATTTCAGATATGATAAACTAATAGGTTTGAAAGGAGGGAAGATTAGCTTATCTATCAAAAACTTCACATCCCAAAAAAGGAAATGGGTCTCCTGGGTTGTCTCAGGTAGAGGACTCACTTCAAGAACTGCTAGACTGTGGAGTGGGATAATGATGAGCATCCACCGGGAAGTATGTTACAATAACTGACAAATGCACTGCAACTGATGCTAAATGTAAAAACAATCGCAAAATAGTCTGCCAAGTATTCAAGAACAATTCATGCACGTCACCTATCTCACTACTAGAAGACCAAAGCGAAAACATCTTCCATTTAGCTAGACGGGATTTTCTAGTGCAATAGTCTTTACTGTTGCTGCAACAAAAACACTAATTCTGAGGGGAAGTGATCCCTGATGGGGGGATTAGACAGAGTTTATCCACAGAGCTAATTTGAGACTTTGCAAGTTTGGGTGTACTAGGGAATCTCTTTACTATGTTACCAGACAGCAAATGTTTGGGAGGTGTAAAAGAGCCTTGCTGCTCATTTGAACTTGCTCAAAGTACAATTGTGTAAAATCTTACCATAAAAGTAGGTGTCCTCCTCACTGTTGCAGTATTCTTTACCCAAGGGACCTCCTGCCAAGGATAGCCCAAAGTCCAGTTAGTATGTCAAAGCCTTTAGTACTTATACGTGTCATATATCACACGTATACTCCCCACGCATGACACAGGACATAAAGGTGATGTACAAATGCACACACTCAGAACTGAAAAAGCAGTAGGAGAAACAGAATGGCTTAAGGGACAAGGAAACATGTGCATCCAGAAGGATAAAAAGGAAAAAGAAAGTACACCTCAGCCAGGAGGGCAAGAAACTAAAACTGAGGGGGGAAGGAGGGAGGGAACAAAACACTGCACAAGAGTGAAGAGAAGGACATCTACTATTATGGTAAGATTTTATACAACTGTACTATGTCCTTCCATATCACTGCTGCAGTATTCTTTACCTAAGAGAAGAGTACAACAGAAAACATGAAAAATTACCAAGTGGTAGAACAATAAAAACAAAACCACTGGAAATGGAGGTACAAGAATAAAAACATTTTCTTTTAAGCGTATCAAATTTAATAATGCGCTTTTCATCCAAAGACCTGAAGTGGTTTTGTTTTTTATGAACAGTGCAACAGCAAGCCTGGGAGGAAGAAGGTACAAAAGAGCAACCCATGCAGGACAGTCCTGGCAAAGCCTGTTCTGGCCCTGGAAATAACATCCAGCTTGTAATATTTAGTGAAAGTATGAACAGAGGAACAAGTAGCAGCTTCAATGATGAAACTGGAATCTAAACCTTGAAAAAAGCACCAGAGGAGGCAATTGCCTAAGTAGAATGCTACTTGACCAATGAGGAAAGACATTTTTCATGAAAAAAATAAAAAAAATGGTCTTGGAAATCCAAGAAGAGTTGGTTTATTTAGAAACTGACAAACCCAAAACCCTGGGATAAAAAGAAACAAAAAGCTGCAAAGATTTGCAAATAAGTTTAGTTTTATCCAGTTATCTGAGCTGTCTATGCAAATCCAAGATGTGAAGAACCTTCTGACTGGCAGACTGCAGAGAAGGAAAAAAGAAAGGCAGATGAATAGACTGAATAAGGGACAACTCTCATTGATGGTCTTGGACATAAAAGAAGAATTAGTACAAAGAGACACCCTGTCTCTGTGGAAATCTAAGAAAGAAGAAATAGCCATGAGAGCCTGAAGTTCAGATACCCTCTTGGCTGGAGTCAAAAGAACAGTCTTCTAAGGACAATGTTGAAGAAACCGACTTAAAAGAAGTCAGAGTCAATTTTTCAAGTTCAAAATTGAAACCCCAGAAAGGCAGAAAATACTTCCTTGGAGGCCTGATATGAAAGATGCCTTTAAGAAACTGCCTGATCTCAAATCTAGAGGCCAGAGGGGGAGGAGTCGAGGGCAGATAAGTAGAAATTGCTGATAGGTGAGATTTAATGGAAGAATATGCCAACACAGCATGCAGCAGATCATACAAACAAGAGAGAACCTGATGGTGAGACAGGCAACAGAAAGAAAAACGCTTCCATTTGGACATATATGATTTCCTGGTAGTGGGTTTCCAGGCCTCCTGCAGAACTCAAAGCACACACTCAGAAAAGAGGTGCCTAAAAGAGATCAAAACGCTATCATCCCCAGTGTCAATTGAAGAGTGGACAGGGGAGGATGGATGACAGATCCCTTGTCTTGTGTGAGGAGATCCACTCGATGAGGTAACTTTTGGTGCTTGCCTGAGCCAAATAAGAAAAAGAAGGGGGGAACTAATACTATCTGGGCCAAAAGGAAGTCACCAGAAAGATTTTGGAGGAGTCCTGCATTATCTGGTCCAGAACTTGCTGTAACAGAGGAGGGGCATACAGAAACATCCCCTTCCAAGGAAAAGACAGTGTGTCCACTTTTAAAGCCAGAGGACTTAGGACCCTGGAATAGAATAGAGGAAGTTGTCTGTTCAGAGGGAAGACAAAAAGCTACCCGAGGAGTACCCAATGACGGACAATGTTCAGGAACACATTTCTGTGAAGCATTCACTCATGAGCTTGCGTGCTGGACCTGCTCAAGGAGTCTGCCACTAGATTATGCTCTGAGGGAATGTACACTGCCTAAAGAGTCACTTGACAATGGACAGCTAGATACCAGTCCTGAAGAGGTAGTCTGCAAAGAAGATAGGACTTTGTGCCCACCTCCTTGTTGACACACCATATCACTGTGATATTGTATGTGAAAACTTTTGAGGGTCCAAAGATGAAAGAAGGAATGTAAGACTTGCACAGCTCTCATCTCCTTTATGTTGATGTGGTCTGACCTCCGATGACTAGGCCAGAATCTTTAGGGGGCCACAGGAGGCACCCAACCCCCAGTCTGAGGCATCTGTAAAGAGCTCCTGAGTAGGAAGTGAAGCTTGAAAAGGAGCCCCTGGGTTGAGAGAAAGTTGATGAATCCACCACTGAAGCTTGAGCTTGAGACAGGAAAGAAAAAAGTACTGGGAACTCCACGGGGTGGCAACGGTGAAGCCACACTCTGAGATACTACTGAAGTTTCCTCATATGCAGCCTGGTGAGAGGGAGCACAGGAATGGTGAAAGCCATGAACCCGAGCACCTTGAGAAATTCCCTGGCCAAAGGCAGAGATGTCAGCATGTAACTGTCTGAAGCTTGCAGCCAAGAAAACCTGATCCTGGGAAGGCATCAGAACTTTTTCTGGAAGTTTATGGTGAACCTTATACTCTAACAGAGGAGTGGTAAACTTGATATCCTGAAGCAGAAAGTTGGGGGAAGAACTTAAATAAGCAGATTGTCTAGACAAGAAAAGATCCAAATAAGTTGAACCCTGCAAAAAGCAATGGTGAGAGCGAGGCGTTTGGTGAATACCCTTGGGCAGTAGAGGGGTCAAAGGGCAAAGCAGAGAACTGAAAATGCAAGGAACAGACAGAGAAACAACAATTTCCTGAAGAGGGGATGGATGGGGATTGTGAAGGTATGCATCTTTACAATCCAGAGATACCAGAAAGGCCAGTGGTTAAAGAACAGGAAATGTCTGTAGAGATAACATCTGAAAAGAAGGAATCTTGAGGAAGGTGTTCAGCCTGGAAAGACCCAGAATTGGCCTTCATGTGCCCTAGACCCAGAATTGGCCTTCATGTGCCCTAGTTTCTTGGGACCAAAAACATCCTGGAATAAAACCCCCTTCCCCACTTGGGCAAGCAGCATGGCTCAAATGATGCCCTGAGCTAAAAGGGAGTGAAGAAACCAAGGGAAATAAGACAGGAAATGACACAGCTGTTCCCATGAAGGATGATGAATTCCTGAAAAGGGAGGAAGGGAATTCAAAACCATAAAATATCCTGGATGGATTATGGACAGAACCCAAAAGTCTGAAGAGATTCATGGCCAATTTGGAAGAGACAGGAACAGAAGGAGGGACAAGGGAACCTGGCTGAGGGAAGAAAGAAGTAAACTGTCAAACAGAACCCAGCTTGTCCTGGAAAGCAAGTTTCTGGGAGGTAGGAGTCTGAACAGACAGACGTAGCAGGAGGCACATGCCTAGAACCCTTCTTGCCCTTGGAAGGAGGACAAGACTGCATACAAATAAATGTGGACTTAGAGGGATAACTCCTCTGAAATTTGGAAATAGGGGAAACAAAAATCTGTTTCAGCTCCTACAAGGCTTTGCCCTTGTCCTGGAGAGACTTTAAAAGTTCAGTAGCAGCAGATCCAGAAAGAGTTTTATTATCCAAAGGAGCATCCGAAAGTTTGGACTTAATGTCATCAGGCATGACCTGAAGATGAAGCCAAGAATAACACTTCATAACAGAACCAAAGGAGGCAGCCCTGCAAGAGGCATCAGCTGCATCACAGCTGCATTTGACTTAGTGGTGGGCAACTTGAGAAGTACAGGCCAGCAGGGAAAGAGCTGAAGCCTTCTCTCAGGGTCAGGAATGTCAGAACCCACCCGAGAAAGGACAATCAAGGCATACCTGGTCATAAGAGTCCGGTAGTTAAAGGCCCTAAATTATAAAGTGTCAGCAGTATAAACTTCCTTGCCCAGCCTTTTCATAAGCCTACTATCCTCATCAACTTGGATGGCTTGTCAGAGGAAACTGACACTACAGAAGGGTCAGCAGAAGGGCATGTATAAAGAAATTTAGACTCCTCAGGCACTATAATATATCTAGCTTTTCAGGTACAGGGGGCTGAAAGTTGATGACTATATATGCTGCTGAAAAAGAATCCAGAAAGGCAGCCAGAACAGGAGGAACAGCAGATGGCTTGGAAGACTCCATCTGTAAGAGCTCATAAGATCTCTTCCGAATCTCAGAGACTTGAGAACAATCCCACTTAAAATAATCCATCATACTGGCAATGGTATTCCCAAAGGAGAGCTCCTCCAGGGGGGTTGTCTTTGCTTATGAAATCCTCTTCCTCTTCTGAACCGTTGTCCATGGAGAAGGGATCTGGGAAGAATAATCCAAAGATTCTTCCCCTAAGTCCAGGTCCTCATCCCAGGAATCAAATTTCCTAAGTTCTCCTGAGTGGAGTACAAGACCAGGGAGAAGTAGGAACAGAGACGGCTTGAGGAGGTTTCAAGACCATTAAAGCATTAAATAAACCCAGAAGTGAAATCCTTCCATTCATTTTGTGGATCCTTAACAGGAGAAATATGCTTTGGCTTTTGTTTCTTTTTCTCCAGGGCATTCACTCGAAACACCCTCAGAGGGTCTGACCCCTAGCGTGACTCAATAATGGGGGTAGGAATCTCTTCCCCAACTAAGATCTGAGTAATCCCATTCAGTCCTTTAGATATAATCAGCCGAGGTTACTCCTCAACATCAGGTACAAACATCTGAAAAGCCTCTGAGGACATGCAAAATGCCAGATCCATGCTGGCCACCAACATGGTTGCTGCAGAGGAATATAAAGTAACCACCAGATGGTCCTCTGGGCTTTCATCAGCTTTGAGATAGATGTCCGGGGAAGGCTGCACAGCAACTGGATCAGACTTTTTGGCCTTCTGGGATGACAGGATTTCTCCACAGCACCTTAAGTCAACAACTTAAGATGCTGGTTGTCGAGGTATATGGACAAGGAGGCTAGACAACTATGAATGGTCTTAGGCACAAATGCCTGGCATACAGAACACTGCATATGACCTTGAGAAGCATCCAAACAGTAGAGACACTGATCTTGACAGAGAATCTACCTTCCACACTGACATTTTCCCTTTCTGGATGACATGAACACAGTAGCCACAAAAAAAAGAGAAGAAACCTCAATGGGGCACTTATCTAAAAACACGCCTTGGTAACCAGTACAGCAGAAAGGCATTCAGACCGATGTTCAACAATGTCATTTATACTGGCAGCAAACTATTTCTGAGTGTGTATCTGTACATTACCTTTATGCCCTATGCCATGCATGGGGAGCATATGTGTGATGTACATCTATAAGTACTAAAGGCTTTGGTATACTGGCCACATGTTGGGCTATCCTTGGCAGGGGATCCCTTGGGTAAAGAATACTGCAACACTGATATGGAAGGACAGACAAGGTTATCTTGGCCACAGTGGCGCTATTAGCTATAAACACACATTTTCGTTATTGCTGTACCATGGGGAATAAGGAAATAGATGAGAATGCAAACAGCAGGTTTTACCACACAACACACACAAAGCATTCACTGCTCAGAATCCACTTTGCCAGTATCCATTACAGTATCCTAGCTGCAATGCTGCCATACTTAATTGCTTTTATCCCACCATGGCCATCTTGAATTTTACACAAACTCCACATTGCAATAATGCACACACATTTCCATAACCTGAACTCTACCTTCTATCCTCTTTCTTCTTTAGTGCAGACGCCACCTAAGCACTTCACTGCTCATTCTGCCCCCCAACACACACCCACACAGTAACCTAAAATTGATGTAAATACTGTACATAGCACAAAGTAGAGATACATAACTCATATGGGAATCACATCTTTACTACGTCTGTGTAACTACAAAGATATACCAATGCTTTGAACAACTCATGTCTTATATGTGCATTACACTACACTGTACTTCAATATCATAAGACAGAACTTTAACACTTATGTACCTGTACCTCTCCAGCTGTTATGTCATTTTCTGTGGACCTTCAAAATGATCTATGTCACCAATCCTTCCCAAGAACAGCTGGAGTTGAATAGCACAACTATCATCCCTAGGTTGATCTGCACTCAATAAGCCACAGAATTAAACTCTTTTTTGACTGCAGGGAATACAGAGATACCTGCTGCTTCCATACAATTTGAGGCACCAGTATACATTCTTTATGTGTAACCTGACCAAGGAAAACATCAATAATAAATGCAACCCAAAACCATCAAGGTCACCTCTGCAGTCACTGCATCATCTGGACAGGTTGAAAAAATGAAAAAAAAGACTTGATTCAAGAGGAGCACTTTCTAATGGAGATAAGGACAGTCTTGCTTTGACGTCCAGTACAATTCCCACGGAAGTTTTGGCGCATGCTGGTATCAGGCTGGATTTTTGAAGGTTCAGGTCCATGTCCTGGTTGGTAAGACACTAAACCATTTGTTGCAGGAAGCTGTGGACAGCCTCCTATGAGGGGGCTCGGATGAAGCAGTCAGTCATCCAAATAGTGGTGCATCTGAATTTCCTATGTTCTAAAGAGGGCAAAGAACTGAGGCTAAGCACTTGGTGAAGATGTTGGATACAGTGGACAGAGCAAATGGCATACAGAAAAACAGGAAGTGCTCCTTCCCAGTCACAAATAAGAGGAAAGTACAACTGCAAGGATCTTAAGGTAACAGATGATATTTTAGAAGAATCACTGATGCTATAAACCAGCATTGTAGGGATCTCTGCCCAGGAGGATGCCCAACACCTGTCCAGATTTCCACAGTTTTGACCCTTAACTATACCCCCCCCCCAAACAGGTTGACCCCACCTCCCTGGTACATTGTCCTGCTCCGGTATAAAGTTAGTGTCAAACACATGCCATCTTTGGTTCTTTCTTGTCCAAACAGGATTAAGCAGAAGACCTCTTCAGGCTGTCCCGAAATTTGTTCCCCCTCAACCTACCGTCCACATCCAGCAAGGAAAAAAAACTTTATACTGGCTCTCCCTGAGACATCCAAAGCAGAAGGTGGCCACAGTTGCTATTACTATGACATGTGTGAGGAGTGTAGTGAAGGAAGGGGATCCCCCCCCACAAGGTCTTGGGTGCACAAACAGAGAAGAGGGGATAAGAGGAGGAAAACCCTACAGGAACAGTGCTCTTACCCGAACATCTTATACTATGGCAAGTTCCTTCCACAGTCATATAATGTTCTATGATCACTGCTGCTGCAACCCTTATGCCAAGGATGATTCCCAAAGCTTATTTTGTATGTGGAAGGCTGCTTAGTGTTCAGGAATGGGATACAGAAGTTCAGAAAAATCCAGTTCTGACACTGGACAGAAATGTCCAGTACATAATGAAGAGAAATGGGGTGTACCAATGACCAGGTGGCTGCCTCCAACATAGCTGTAGTACTTACTCATCTCAGAAATAAATTAATAGCCACTGTGCCTCTTATGGAATTTGACACAACAGGTCCCTGCAAAGTGTTTAGCAGCAAAAGAAACAAATAATCCCTTGGTCTTCATTATGGCCTTTGTTCTGTACAAGTAATACCTCAACTGTCCATGAACATCCAAGGAATACAATATTCATAATCCATTGCTTTTGGGATTATGAAAGAATAGTGGCAAGTCTATGGATTGATTTATAAATGTTTACCTTGAACCACGCCAAAGACCAGTGATCAAACAGAAAATGGAATATTCTTACCTTATGCATGGCAGAGAACATGTAAGCTATACAAGTGGTCACAATGTCACATATTTTGTAATAAGGTCATACAGCTCTCATAGTACTACCCATAAAGCACTTTAAACTACTCTTCTTTATGAATGGTTTGTCAGGGAGATGGGTAGAAAGAGAATTTTAAATGCACTTAAAATGGCAGACTACATAAACCTACTGTCCTCTGCCATTAAGCACGTGTATTGTAAGGTAATTTATCCACATACAGTGCATATAATACAGGGTTGAAATATGGCCTGGGTGCCAGCTAGCAAAAGATGGGGTGGGAGGAAGTAAATGATGCCCGGCATACCTTATGCAGAAGAAAGAATCATCAGTTGCCCCAGTAATCCCTAGGGATGCATAACAGTAGCTCATGGTATGCCGGCTGCAGGAAGGTGAGTGCATACACTTCTCCCTTACCTAATGCTGACATATTGAGGTTGAACTATAATAGGGAAAAAAGTAGTGCAAGTATATTCCTATAATGTGACCAGTGTTGGGGCTCTGCCAGACAGCCAACCTTCATTCATTAAATGAACAGGCAGAAATGGGTAGTCAGTGGTCTAATGGATCCTAAAGTAAGTGGGGAAAATCAATAGTTCTTAAAATTCTAATATCATATGGTGCTGTAAGACACCAAGGATATTTTCAAATAAAAGGGCCTATTTAGCCTCGTCAGACTTTCCTGGTAAGAACTGCAAATAAACTAGCAAGCATCAAGCTTGAAGAAGACTTTTCCCTTCTAATCTGTGTGTGTACAACCCTGGTTGAATAATTCAGAACTATTGCTCTGTCCAAAACATTACATGTACAGCAAAATGGTACTAGAATGAATTAGGTGGCATTCCCAAACTCAATTAATTTTTTTTCGGATGGACAGTTGAGTGTTGAAAATAACGTCCTGTTTGATTCCTATCATTCCTCAAGGCATTTTCCAGGGAACACTAACAATATTCAGAAAAAAAGAAAAACTTCCTCAATCCCATTTAAACCATTCTCAAAAGAGAGAGGATACAAAATCTCGGAAGTAATGCAACACATTTCAGAAACAACTCATAACCCCCACAACAGCTTTTTTCTTTTGTGGAATGTCTGCTCCTCTGACTGCCAGTCATTAAGCCTCCTCACCCAACTGGACAAGGCCCATTCATTCTGTTACCTGGGAATTTCACCTAGGATCAGAGAAAGAGGTAATGGAAGGGGGGGCATGATTCAGACAGGCATAAGGGTGCTGTATGCCCTTGCTAGTATCCTGGCAATGAAGTTGTTTGTAATGGTCTAACCCAATTTCTTCCTAAGAGATATACAAGCCACTTCACAACAGAAACCTTCTCTACCTTACCTATGTGGGTACACATTTCTGCTCATCTGTACTGAAGACTACCACTAGGCAAGTCCAGTGGCTTGGTGAGCCTAACATCCACTTGCAAGCTATACAACTGCACTGCCACCCATTCTCCAAGGGGCTGTGGCAGGAGGGGTGGCAAGATTCACAATGCCTCCTCCCACACCCCCAGGATAAGCATGCCCCATTCTTCTCTGTCAGCTCCATCAAATGCTCTTGGTCTATCTGGGCCAGAGATTGCTTATATAACGCCACGGTGGCTTTTCTTAAAAAAAAAAGATGATACATACAGTGGCTATAAAAAGCTTACACACCCCTGTTAAAATACCAGGTTTTTATGATATAAATACATGAGACCACAATAAATCATTTCAAAACTTTTCCCACCTTTAATGTGACCTATAACCTGTACAATTCGATTGAAAAACAAACAAATCTGTTAGGGGAAAAATAAAAAAAGTATAATAAGCTGGCTGCATAAGTGTGACACCCTTAAACTAATACTTTGTTGAAGCACCTATTGATTTCATTACAGTATTCAACCTTCTTAGGTAGGAGTCTATCAGCATGGCACATCTTGACTTGGCACTATTTGCTAACTCTTCCTTGCAAAAGTGCTCCAAATCTATCAGATTGCAAGGGCATTTCTTGTGCACAGCCCTCCTCAGGTCACCTCAAGATTTTCTATTGGATTTAGGTCTGGGCTCTGGCAGGGCCATTCCAAAACTTTAATTTTCTTCTGGTGAAGCCATTCTTTTGTTGACCTGGATATATGCTTGGGGTCATTGTCATGTTGAAAGGTGAAATTCCTCTTCATCTTCAGTTTTCTAGCAGACTCCTGAAAGTTTTGGGCCAAAAGTGACTAGTATTTGGAACTGTTCATAATTCCTTCCACATTGACTAAAGCCCCAGGTTCAGCTGAAGAAAAATAACCCCAAAGCATGATACTGTCACCACCATGCTTCCCCATTGGGATGGTATTCTTCTGGTGATGCAAAGTGTTGTTTTTGCACCAAATGTACCTTTTGGAATTGTGGCTAAAAAGTTCAACCTTGGTGTCATCAGACCACAACAGATTTTCTCACATGCTTTTGGGAGACCTGATGTATGGTTTTGCAAATTGTAACCAGGCCTGGATGTTTTTCTGTGTAAGAAATGGCTTCTATCTTGCAACCCTACCCCATAGGCCAGACATATGGAGAATACGGGAGATCGTTGTCACCTGTAGTACACAACCAGTAATTGCCAGAAATTCCTGCAGCTCATTCAGTGTTGCTGTAGGTCTCTTGGCAGCCTCTCTGATCAGTTTTCTTCTTGTCTTTTTATCAATTTTGTAGGGACATCCAGTTCTTTGCAACGCCAGTGTTGTCCCATATTTTCTCCACTTTTTGATGACTGTCTTCACTGTGTTCCATGGTATATCCAATGCTATGGAAATCTTTTTGTACCCTTCTCCTGGCTGATACCTTTCAACAATGAGATCTCTTTGGTGCTTTGAATGCTCTCTGTGAACCATGGCTTTTTCTGTAGCAGGCAACTGAGTAAATATGTCAGGAAAATCCTACTAGGAGAGCTGAACTTTATTTGGGGTTAATCAGAGTCTCTAACTGATGGCAGGTGTGTACCCAAGAAGATTGAATGCTGTAATTAAATCAAAAGGTGCTTCAAACAAAGTATTAGTTTAAAGGTGTGCACGCATGCAACCAGCTTATTGTACGTTTTTATTTTTTATATTTTTCCCCTAACAGATTTGTTTTTCAATTGAATTGTGCAGGTTATAAGTCACATTAAAGGTGGGAAAAGTTTGGAAATGATTTATCGTGGTCTCATTTTTTTATATCACAAAAACCTGGCATTTTAACAGAGGTGTGTAAACTTTTTATATCCACTGTATATATACAAATTTTATATTTATAAATCTATGTGTGTGTGTGTGTGTGTGTCTATAGTTTACTATTACTTTCACGAAGTGCAGGGCATTGAGCGACACATGCTCAAATCACCATTTTCAAAACGGCAGTTACAAGAACCAAAAATGATCAATTGACATATCATTGCTGGAGCCTTCCTGTGTCCTGACAGAGTGCTCTTCAAACTATCTGGAGATATACAGAGCTAAGTATATTTTTCTGGCACTTCAGAGTTGTGTACTGTTAATTGTTGCTAGACTAATTTTATATCACTGCTGGCTGACTTCAGAGTTGTGCACTGTTATTTTTGCTTCACTGTATAGCTTTTCAGATCTCTGCTGAAGGGAAATTTGAGGCTTTTGCAGTTGCCCGCCCCCACTGTAGATTTGATCTGGGACACTCCCCCCAGTCCCATCTCTTTACCTCATTCTACCTAATAGACTCCTTCTGCACTTGTTTTTAGTCATTTTTAATTTAATTTCATTTTTTTAAACTGTTTGGTCTAACATTGCTACATACTCAAGTGTGCTAGCTTGCACTGCGTTTGAATTGCTTTTACTGCTGTTTTAGCTACTTTTCTGTATTAAAAAAAAATCTAAGCCTGTTTCCTACCTTTCCTGTAACTAGTGTAGCCCAGATTCAGATTTGCTGTATCCAAGACTGTATATAAGTTTTTGAGCCCCCAAGCTTTCTGTGTTGGAGGGAAGCCTTCTAGCTTATCAGTGGAAATGGTAAACACTAGGTAACATATCTACCACATAAGGAGTGGTTCTGGCCCAGAAATTGTAGTTATTGGCCGTTTGGGCAGTTTTTCCATCTCTCAACCTTCTGATTTAAAAGCCCGCATTTGCACTTTTCTCCCCTGTCCTGTAACTAGTTTAGTCCAGATACAGATTCTTAGTTTTAGCACTTGAATTTCCTTATTCGTGATCAGCACTTATTCAGAACTTGTTGTAAGCACTAAATAACCTACTAATTACTACAACACTCAACCTTCATCATTACCTAGAGGAAAACAGTTTTGGTACTTACCTTCCTCACTTGCTTAGAGCAAAACAGCTCTTGTACTCACTTTCCTCACTTATCTAGAGGAAAATAGTTTTTTATTCAGGCATGTCCAAGGGTCAGCTCTCAGTGTTGTCTTCTGTTTATCTGATGAATCTGGACATCTTGGGACAATGTAGCAATTGCCTCATGTACATAGACAACCTTCTCCTCCTACCACCCAACACTACAACCTGTGAGAGATGCACTTATCTAGCCAAACTGGAGGTAAAGATCTCTCCACCCAAGACTGAACTTGACAGTCAAGAGGAGAAGGTAAACACTTGCACCATAACACACTCATCACATAGTCTCACTAAATCTACACCACCAAAATCCACACACAGAAACACAAAAACATTCACGGAGGCTCTCAATAATAATCTGCTCAAGCAACAGAAACCTCCAAAGCAGAAATGCAAGCAACCTCCACCCCCCAACACAACCCAAATGACACGTAGCCCGCAGACTCAGTGTGCCACTCAACCACAGCCAATAAGGCAAAACAACATACTCAACACACTAGTCGTAGATGACGCTATAGTCAGGCACACTGATGTCCCACTCACTAGGCTAAAAGTACAGTTTTGTACCTACCATAAATGTAGATGTTCGAGTGGTTATGCTGCTGCAGTCATCACACTTGGGTTATCCTGCCGTCAGGCAGTCCCGCAGTCGGCCTGAATTCCAAAGCCTTGGTCCGTCGGTTGTCAATGCTGCTTCCCTGCCGCACTGACGTCAGGTGCCCCAAACTAAGAAGGCAAAATAAGAATCTTGCAAAACATACCTTAGTGCATAACAATAGTACTAGTTGTAAGCAAATACACCATATAGACATGGCATCCCAAAGGTTGAAGTACATGGAGGTATAAGAAAAGCCTTGTTAGGTAGAGGGAATGGAAGGAGGGTAACTTGGACTGCAGCAGCATAACCACTCGAACATCTACATTTATGGTAGGTACAAAACTGTACTATGTTCATCGTGCTATGCTGCTGCAGTCATCACACTTGGGTAGAGTCCCAAAGCTATGGTTGGGTGGTAGGAGCTAAACTGGGTTAGGTGCAGCTAAGATGCCCTGCAGAACTGCAGTGGCAAACCCAGCTCTGGATTTTGAGTATAGAGGAAAGTGGTAATGCTTGGTGAAGGTGTGCACTGAACTCCAGGTAGCTGCCTCCAGAATGTCCTTTGTTGGGACTCATTGGAGGAAGGCTGCTGAGGTTGCTGTAGCCCTGGTAGAATGAGACCTAATACTAGCAGGCACTGGTTTCCCGTGGTGTGAGAAGCAAAAGCGGATGCAATGTGCTATCCATTTGGAGATGGTCGGTTTTGAAATAGCCCTTCCTTCTGAGCCTGGTGCATAGGATACAAGGAGTTGGTCAGATTTTCTGAAGGCCTTTGTCTTGTCCAAATAGTAACGTAACTGTCTGTGATTGTCCAAAGAGTGAAGGAGTCTTCCTCCTTTATTCTGTGGGTTTGGATAAGAGGTGGGCAAGTGTATGGTCTGATTGAGAGCCACAATGGAGACTACCTTTGGCATGAAGGAAGGGTTGGTGCAGAAAGATACTCTGTCCTGATAGAAAATGATGAAAGGTTCCACTGCCATAAGTGCCTGCAGTTCTGAGACTCTGTGTGCTGAGGTGATAGCCAGCAGCAGGGCTGTTTTCCATGACAAGTATTGAAGCTCTGCTGAAAAGGCTGGTTTGAAAGGAGGAAGTGTTAACTTTTCCAGGACAAAATTTAGATCCCAAGTTGGAGTTGGTGGTTTTCTGGAGGGGTCTTATATTTTTGCCCCTCTGAGAAACTGCCTTAGCAATGGATGAGAGAAAATGGGAGGAACCGTATCATATTGAGCTGAAACGGCTGAAGCATGGATCTTTATGGATGAGAAAGAAAGGCCTTTGTGTAGCATCTCAGTTAGATATTGGAGTATGTGCGAAATATTTGGGATGCCAGGATTTAGGCTTCTGGCCTGGCTCCATACACAAAATCTTTTCCATTTGTCTGAGTATGTTTTTCTGGTGCTGGGCCTCCTGGCATCCAAAATGACATTCTGGACATCCTTTGAAAGAAATGTTGTTTGATAATTTAAGGTATTTTCCATGCAGCTAGATTTAAGGTCCTTAGTTGACTGTGAAGGATCTAAGAGTTTTGTTGGGTTAACAGCAGAGGGAATTGAGGTAAGATCCATGGAGGGCCACAAGTCAAGTTTCGTAGTAGTGGGTACCAGTGTTGACGTGGCCAGTCCGGAGCAATGAGGATCATCTGTGGTCTCTCTGATCTGGCTTTCAGTAATACCTGGGTCAGTAGAGGCAGAGGTGGGAAGGCGTAGACTGACAATGCTGTCCAACTGAATGATAGGGCATCCACTTTCCAGGCCAGGGGATGATAAGCCCTTGTGCAAAATTTTTGTAGCTGGCAATTGTTGGTTGAGGCAAACAGATCTATGTCTGGTGTTCCCCACCTTTGAGTTATCATTGAGAATACTTGTGGGTGTAGTCTCCACTCGTGAGGGTCTGTCAAATTTCTGCTTAATCTGTCTGCCAAAATGTTTTCTTTTCCTGGCAGGAATTGTGCTTGCAGTTGTACATGGTAAGTTAATGCTGTGTTCCACAAATCCATTGCCTGTCTGCATAGTGGGTAGGAGTGCGTTCCTCCTTGTTTATGTACCACATAACTGTGGTGTTGTCTGTCCTTATTAGAAGTTGTCCTGGATGCAAGAGGTCCTTGAAGGCTGTTAGTGCATTTTTTACAGCTAGCATCTCCTTTTGATTGATGTGTAGTTGCCTTTGGTTTGCAGACCATTTGCCCTGTATGCATTGTCCTGCTATGTGTGCACCCCAGGCATAGTCTGAGGAATCTGTTGTCAAGGTTTGGTTTGCTGGAGGTGAGACAAAAGGAAGGCCCTTGTTTGCTTGGCATGCTTGAGCCCACCATAGAAACTCTTTTTGAAGGCAGGGAATGAGAGTTATAGTTGCTTCGAGGCTGTGTCTGCGTTGGGACCATACACTTTTTAGGTACCATTGTAGTTTTCTCAAATGCAGCCTTGCATATGCAATTAGTTGAATGCAGGATGCCATGTACCCCAATGCCTGCAGGAATTTCCTTGCAGTGAGCTGGGTAGAAGTTGCCATCTTTTTGAAGAACTGAGACAGCTGTTTTTGCTTGTCTGGCATGAGGTAAGCCATCTGGGCCGTTGTATTCAATCTGGCACCCAGGAAAATTATTTCTTGTGAGGGTATTAGTTTTGACTTCTTTTTGTTTACTGTGTACCCTAGGCAACTTAGCAACTTTGTTACAAATGCCAGATGCTGTAGTAGGATGTCTTTGCTGTCCGCTTGGATCAGGCAGTCGTCCAGATTTGGATAAATTTGTATTCCTCGGTGTCTGCAGTATGCAATTACTGATGCCAGGCATTTTGTGAATACTCTGGGCGCAGTAGATAAGCCAAAGGGCAATGCAGAGAATTGATAATGCGTTGTGCCTGACAAAAATCTGAGGTATCTTCTGCAATCTTGTCTGATAGGGACATGCAGGTATACCTCTTGGAGGTTCAACGTTACCAGCCAAGACTCCTTGCCTAGCATGGGAAGAAGCTGCTGTAGTGTGAGCATTTTGAATTTGGGAATGTCCAGGTACGTGTTTAGAATTGAAAGGTCTAAGATGAGTCTCCAGGCTTTGTCCTTTCTTGGTACTAGAAACAGTCTTGAGTAAAATCCTTGACCTTGCTCTTTTGCATTCATGTTCACGAGAGCTGAAATTTGCTTTTGTGCCACTGCCCATTGGTTTGTTGGCAGATTTGGCATGCCTCTCATCCGTGGTAAAGTGTGAAAATGAAATCTGTAGCCTCGGGTAATTATATCCAGAACCCATTTGTCCTTTGTTATGATGTGCCAATTTTGTGAGAAAAGAGCCAGTTTTCCTCCTAGAGGTGCTGCCTGGGCAATTTTGCTTGGCAGGCGAAGAGGAAAGTCATTGAGTTTGTTTTCTGAAGGGTTGAGATCTGTCGTCTCCCCCTCTTTGAGTTGTTGTTTGCTATTGTCTAGGCCTGAAGGTACCTTGTGCCTGGCCTCTGCCCCTAGGGCGTCTGTACCTGCCCCTTTTGGGTCTGTCTAAAGCAGGAAAGGACCAGTTTTTTGATGGCCAGTTTCTGCTGAAGCGAGGAGGTTGTACCTGTAAGAAATCTTTAACTGTTTGTATTGATTTTGCCTTTTCTTACATCTTTTTTAAAACTTCCTCTGCTTTGACACCAAATAATGCATCCTTTTGCAGTGGAGCATCCAGTAACTTTGCTTTGACATGTTCTGGTAAGGTCTGCCCTTTTAGCCAAGCATGTCTACATATTACAGACCCTGTGACTGCTGCTCTACATGAGGCCTCCAAAGAATCAAAACCACACTGTAAGGAATGTTTTCCCACTTGTTCTGTTGCATGCAACAAATCTTGCATCCCTTTGAAATCTAGTTGATCTGTTTGTGGGATCATTTTCTGTTTTAACTGAGTAAGCAAGTACTGCTGGTACTTAATCATGTGGAATTGGCAGTTTAATGCCCTCATGGCCAAAGTGGCAGAGGTATACACTTTTTTCCCCCATCTTTCTAATGCCCTGGAATCTCTTTCCGCAGGTAGTGGATTCTTAGCAGTAGAGGCCTTAACCCCTTTGGGACCCTGGGAAATGGTTTCTGGGTCTGCAGCAGGGCTTTTATATAAAAACTTGTGAGAGTCAGGGACTCGATAGTATCTGTCTGGTTTAGGTGGTGCTGGAGGTAAGGAATCTGGATTTAGACTGGATTCAGTGTAGACATCATCCAGGATGTCTAAAACAGGAGGAATGGCTAGGGGTCTATGCTGAGGTAGAAGAAGAAACTCATGGAGTCTTTTCTTGGAGTCAGAGTAATCTTGTCCTTCCCAGTGGAAATGCTCTCTCATCGTGTGCAGGGTTTCCCCAAAAGAGAAGTCTTCAGGGGGGGGGGGGGGAGAGAGGGAATAGACTTCTCAGCAACTGAGTCTTTATAGAGAGGGAAGGGGTAATCCTGTTCCTCAGAGTCTGCTGAGGAAATGGATTCCTGGTCAGAAGGAGGTAAATCTTCCTCCAATCTAAGCCTTTTGTCAGGAGGTGGCTGGGAACCTCTGATAAGGGTAATCAGGTCCTCCGCCATTTTGAGCATCTGTTTTTTAGGCATAGGGGCCTGTGTGGGAGTCTGTGGACCCGGTTTCTTAACCTTTGGAAGCTTAGCATATGACTTAACGGAGAGAGTCGTCGGTTTAAAGACGCTTTCTGAAACCGAAGGCCTGTCCATAGTCGCCGGATCGCCGCCAGGGCTGGCGTCCGCGAGTTGAGGAGGAACCGGCTCCAGTGGCCCAGTAGATTCTGACTGAGAGGTAGTCGTATTTTCTAAATTCGCGGTAGTCAGGGGCTGCGTAGGCGCCTCACTGAATACCGAAGATCCGGCGGCAGGCCTAACCGAGACCTCGGCATCTGGTCTAGGTCTAGGCTGCCTGTCTTTGTAATTGCGTTTTTTTAAACATAGCGGTTGTCGGAGGTTCCGACGACATAATGTAGTTGAATTTTCTGCCAAAATAATGTCGGGCGGTATCAGCCCGATGCTTAATAGTGCGTTTATTGAACCTAGCGCAAAACCGACAACCAGAAATGTTGTGGTCTGGGCCTAGGCAAGGAATAAAATAAGAATGAAAATCCTTATGAGGTATTTGCTTCCCACAAGAAATACAATTATTAACTTTGTCTGACATCGGTCTGAGGCAAGAAAAGTTCCCCAACGGGGTACTTAGCTTTATAGAAGACTTCGGCTGAAATTCTGTTCAAAAATCTCAGGAGCTGGCCGACTGGCACTTGCAAACTGCTTCGGGCACCGCGCGGCAAGAAAGACTGAAGAAAATGGCGTCGGCTGCCTCTTTTATACCCCTGCCGCACTGACGTCAGGGAAGAAGCGATGACAACCGACGCCAGACCAAGGCTTTGGAATTCAGGCCGACTGCGGGAGCGTCTGATGGCAGGATAACCCAAGTGTGATGACTGCAGCAGCACAGCACGATGATCATCAAGGAGAAGGTTACTGTCAGCTGCCTGTCGGGAGCCAGGATCCGCCACATAACCCACGCACTCGGGTCACTCCACAACAAGTACAAATATGACTTTGTCATTGTCCATGTTGGTGTGAACGACCTGAGACGTATCTCCCTGGACTACATGAAAAGAGACATGGAAGAGCTCTCTGATCTTTAGCCCAGGCAGGTATGACCCTAGCCCTGAGTAGCATTCTGCCATCACCCAGAATGATACCGCAGTACAAGGACAAAATGACTGACTTCAGCAACTGTCTAAGCTTCTGGTGTCATTCTAAAGGGATCCAGTATCTGTCTGCCTGGGATGACATGGTCGACAGACCACGATGCTTTGCCAGAGATGGCCTGCACCTGTCACCCCTGGGATTCCAGATATTGGCTAAGGTTCTTGCCTCCCCTACAGTGCCTTTTTTAGGCAAGGTTCAAATGACAAATTCACCACTATAACAGGAACAGGCAAGCAAAAACTGAGGGTGATGCTACTCAATGCTAGAAGTCTAAATCTCAAAATGCACTCACTTGAGGCACTCCTTAAAATGGAGAACATTGATATCTTTGCAGTGACTGAGACCTGGTTCAAGGTTCCAGAGAGCACCCCTGCACTACCAGGCTATAACTCATACCACACTTTTTAGCCATGTAATCTAGACCAGAACACCAAAGGCGGAGGTGTGCCCATATTTATTAAGGATATCCACACCTCCAGGCTAGTTGCTCAGCATAATGCATCCGAGGTTATCCAACTGCAACTAACTCTGGGCAAAACTGCAATCCAAATTGTAGCTTGCTACAGATCACTCACCATGCCCCAGGATTCCCACTCCTTTTCTTGATGTACTGAAAATATTAGGGTTCAACCAAACACCCTAATAATGGGTGATTTCAACTACTCCACCATTAACTGGGAAAACTACTCATGTACCAACTCCTTCGCTCAACGCTTTCTGGAATTCATAAACTCCAATGCCCTGGATCAACTTATCCACACCCCCACCAGGGGCAACAAAATCCTAGATCTAGTCAATACCAATATGAGTAACCGGTGTTCCACACCTGAAGTCAAGCCTCATTGGTCTGATCTGACCATAAACTAATCACCCTAGATATCCACATCCTGCCCTCACTCTCCATTAAGGAAACCACGGTAAAACAATTTTTCCAAAGCAAACTTCATGCTTCTTAAGACAGAAATGGTGAACTTCATGACACCCATGCAGATGGACAATACAGTTACGACTACTGAATCCTACACAATTGTACTTTATAAGCACTTACACGAGTGCATGAATCATGCTATCCCAAACAGAACCAAGACGATATCCTCCAAAAAAAGGAAGCCAATCTGGTGGTCCCCTGCCATAAACAAACTGCACAACAGAAGGAAGAAACTGTTGTAAAAGAGTAAAATCCCATGAGTGGAGGAGCTCCTTGGTCAGCCTCAGTAAGAAGCTGCGATCCCTCATAAACTCCTCCAAAGCTAGTTACGAAAACAAACTCGCCACTGATTCTAAAGACAACCACAAAGCATTCTACAGCTATGTCAAGAATCTCAATGGCAATACTCAGATCTGCTCCGAGTTGCAGCACAATGGCACTAAATATACAGACCCAACTGATATTGCCAACATCCTGGCAGATGGTGCTAACTTTACACGCCTCTCAACCCCTAAAGGGCCCATCTCTATAACTGAAGAATGCAAACTTCCTGTAATCACGTCTGCACAGGTAAAAACCACACTCTCCAAAGCCAAGAACACAGCATCCATGGGACCAGACAACATCCCAGGCTGCGTTCTACATGAACTACAGAATGAACTGGCACCCCAAGTACCTTGTTCAAGCATAGCCTCATCTCAGGCTTTGTGCCACTGAATGGCACATGGCACACAGCGACGGTTATCCCACTCCACAAAGGGGGAGCCACCACGGACCCCAGGAACTACCGCCCCATTAGCCTGATGATCCTGGGCTGCAAGGCCATGGAATGCATCATCATGGAACTTATAAAGAAACACATTGGTAATCTCCAAACTCTGGACCCCACCTAGTTCGGGTTTGTAAAAGACAGATCATGTCTCCTAAACCTGACAGAATTCTTTGACGCAGTTACTAAAGCCGTAGACGAGGGTAAGGTGGTTCACACAGCCTATCTAGATCTTGCCAAGGTTTTCAACACCATCCCCCACTCTGGAAGGAATGCATCATCATGGAACTTGTAAAGAAACACATTGGTAATCTCCAAACTCTGGACCCCACCTAGTTCGGGTTTGTAAAAGGCAGATCATGTCTCCTAAACCTGACAGAATTCTTTGACGCAGTTACTAAAGCCGTAGACGAGGGAAAGGTGGTTCACACAGCCTATCTAGATCTTGCCAAGGTTTTCAACACCATCCCCCACTCTGGAATTCTAGATAAACTCACTAAACTAGGTATAAATCCCTATGTCACAAGATGGGTTGCCAACTGGCTCACTGACAGAACCCACACTGTGAAAGTAGCAGACTCCAAATCAGACTTCAGACCAGTGACAAGTGGAGTACCACAGGGTTCAGTCCTGGGTCCTCTCCTGTTTGGTATCTACTTCTCTGAAGTACAGGATAACAAAGAAAGTCTTTGGCTAACGAAGTTCACAGATGACTGCAAACTAGGTGCCATAATCGAAACTCCAAATGATGTGGACATCCTATAAAAAGGTCTCACTGAGACAGATGCCTGGTGTCAAAGCCATGGCCTCAGGCTCAATGCTAAAAAGTACATTGTCATTCCTTTTGGTAAAAACTCTGTACCCCTGAACTACAACATAGGTGGTAGTACACTTAACACCGAAAGTGTGATAGGAGACCTTGGAACACAGGTGGACAGTAGTCTCTCCTTTGATAATCACATCACCACAGTAGTCAGGAAATCCTTCTACATGGCACACCTCATCACAAAAGGTTTCTCATCCAGAAAAAAGAGGTCATTGTTCCCATCTGCTCATCACTGATTAAACCCATTATAAAGTACAACGCCCCTTTTGGTATGTACCTCACAAGACATCAACAACTGGAAAGGCCGCAGAAATACCTCACAAAGAGGGTTACCGGCCACAAACAGATGCCCTACGCAGACCGTCTCAAAAATCTCCAGCTTTGCTCCGTCGCGTATCACCTACTCAGAGGTGATCTCTGCCTAACATACAAAACTTTGTAAATCCCAGAGCTGTTGGACATGCTCCACTTAAAGAAATCCCAATCCCTCAGAGCTACACACTCTAGGGACCTTAACCTTGTCACCACAATAAACAGAAGATGCCGGAGAGATAGATTTCTGTCCCAGAGACTTCCCATACTCTGGAATAAACTATCTATATCAAACAAAGCTCCTTATTAGCACTCAAGAAAAATCTTGATGATTGGATGGGAAATAGGAAATTCACCCCGGGGATCACTTCTGTGGCTCTGCTCGACAGTGGCACAGGAAAATAATTTTCTTGGGTGGCAAAAGCCAGGGTACCTTTTTGGCTGGGCTTGTATAGGCCCTAGGGCCAATAGCCCAGTAACTACCTAAGAACCTATTTCTAATGATTAAGTGATGTGTTACACCCGATCATTCCTGATTTGACATGCTGGAAGATCATGGTTTAATGGGGAACAGGGAGTTAGCCTATTTCCTCACTGTAGTGCGATCTCAGAGTTGGTATATTTCATGTGCAGAGGGTGTGGGGGGTGCAGGGAGGAGTAGCCCCCCCCCCTGCAAAATAGTAGCATTAACGTACCATTGACTGTAGAGTGTAACGGTATGTTTATGTGCATAGCATGGGTGACTGATGTCACCTTCTGCCATGTCAAATACATCGAACCATGGTTGTCAATGTATTCATTTTCTCCTTGGTTTACTTTTCGGCATTCCGGATTCAGCATTTCAGATCAACATTCTAAACGGTCGACCAAAGCGGAATGCCAATAGTAAATAAATATATACACACACACACACACACACACACACACACACACACACACACACACACACACACACACACACACACACACACACATCTCAATTCCCCAAATACCAGATTCTTTAAGCTTCAAGAAGAGGACTAAAACTAATGACCTTACTTGGACACCAGATCTAGTCAAATCCAAACAAGCACCTGCTTACTTTTAAGTTATAAGTTGGTTAACCAAAAGAACACAGACAAGTGTTAATATTTAAGGAAGAAATGCAAAGAAAAGGTTAAACTGCTTAGCAAAAGCACTACAAGAGATGATGTATGAATAGGACCATTGTTGCAAGAATTTATTTATATATTTATTTATTTACTTTTTTTTTTCTTTTACTTTGAAAAAAATGATTGGGTAAAGTGGCCATTTTCAGGAGGATGATTTTGAAAAGCTCTAAAACAGCAGATGTACAATTTAAATATGATCTAAAAATACGCAGAAAAAGACTGAAATTCATTAAAACTGAACAAACAGGAAATATCGCACTAAGATATAAAAATGTAGCAAGTTCTAAGAAGTGACAATGGTGCTTTAGAACATCACCGAAGCACCAAATTATCATTATTTTAAATGTATTGATTTATTTACATATTTATACTTTGTTGACCGGGTTAGTATCCACTAGTCTAACATCCTCTTTTCAGGGGATACCCAAGGTGGTATTTATACTAGCAGAGGAAATTTGGCCAGGGCATCGGGCAACTCCCCCCTTCTCCTTTTGATAGGTACTGTGGGATCTTTTACATCTACCTAAACTGCCACCAGTTCAAGCAGAATGGGCCTCAGTTTAACATTTTAACAGAAAGACACCACCCTCAGGAGTGCAGCACCCCACCATGGTGCACTGCAGTGTCAGTAAAATGATCTACCTAGGGTGGGAAAAAAAAAAACACAGCCTCCTGCATGAAAAGCATGTATGCTACCTGTTGTTTATTACATGGTGAGCAGTCCACTGTAATATTGTTAATCATATTCTGCTAAGTCATAGAAGAACACCCCAACAGCCCACACAGTGGACAGTGTTGCTTGAATATCATTGGAATACAGAGCATTGCAGCTTTTATTCAGCGTCATATTGTAAGTTGGCTTATGTAATATTGACACTAAAGTGTAACAGTATTTGAATCCAACATTAGCTCTAAATGCCTTGTGGCTGCATATACTATCACGGTTGTCAACATACTTACATTTTGTTAACTGAGTTAAGAGGAGACCTGGAAAGAAAAGCTCAAAAAAGAGAGAAACAATGCAGCCTTAAAGATCTGTATAACATTTCTATCCATTACTTCATGTCTCAATCCCAAAGCAAGAAAAAGATGATTTGAGGGCGTAAGCTCTAAATTACAGACATTAAATAAGGTTTGTGGATGATAACTGCTGAATTACCAGAATTAGTAACAATAAGAATCCCATGCAGCTTGACAATCAAATTTACATCACTAATCCATTAACAGATTCACCCCCCATAGGTCAACTCTTGAATGAGCTTATGAAACATGTTCTAATCATTACAGGTGTGTGGACAGACATAGCTATAAGAAAAGTGCGCCAGTCAAACGTAAGTACATGTTCCTGAGTAACAAAGTTTAATATATTCTAGCGTAGATTTTGTATATCAAGGAGAAACAAATAACATTGTTGAGAATGTCAGTTTATCAAGCAGAAAAGGTCTACCATCCATAGGTTCATACTAGGCTATCTGCCCGAGGGCATTTACAAGCCTAGCCCATCGTTTTGTGGCTTACGCCACCCCTTTAGTATGGGGAACTATACCCATTATTTTGCTGTGCCTCTGTCGAGCAGTGACACTGAGGTAATCCCTGGGGTATATCTGCGATCTCCCATCCATTGGTCAAGATTTCTCTTGAACAAGGCCAGCGAGGTGCTCTGCCTCACATGTACCGGGATTTTGTTCCACAGCATAGGGAGTCTTTGGGTGATGAATCTATCCCTCCAGCACGTCCTATTAATAGCCGTGTCGAGGTTTAAGTCTCCCGCCCTTGTGGCTCTGATGGATCTAGATTTTTGAGGTGAAGCATATTCATCAAATCTGGGTTTGACATGGCCTTGTATGTTAGGCAAAGGTCACCTCTGAGCAAGCGTGCGACTGAATAGAGCTGGAGTTCTTTCAGTCGGGCAGCATAGGACAGATTTTTGAGACCCTTTATTCTTTTGGTGAGGAACTTTTGTGGCCTCTCCAGCTGCTGCAAGTGTCGGGTCAGATACATTCGAATGGGGCATTGTACTCAATCATTGGTCTGATGAGTGATGAGTAAAGGGAGACTATGACCTCCCTTGATCTAGATGAGAATCCCTTCATGATAAGGTGGGCAATGTAGAAGGTCTTCCTAACTACTTTAGCTACATGGGTGTCGAATGACAGACTACTATCAACCTGGGTCCCCAGGTCCCTGATAACTTCTTCTGTGCTCAGTGGATTGCCACCTATTTGGTAGCTAGGGGTAACCTTGACTTTCCCGAAGGGTCTGACTATGCATTTTTGGCATTTAACTTTAGGCCGTGGCTCTGGCACCAGTTATCCATTTCTGTGAGACCCTTCTGAAGGATATCTGTGTCAGATGTGTTTTCTACTATGGCGCCCAGTTTGCAGTCATCTGCAAACTTTGTCAGCCATAACCCTCCTGTGTTGGCTTGTACTTGGAAAAGTAGATGCCAAACAAGAGTGGGCCCAGGACTGAGCCCTGTGGGACACCACTTGTGACAGGCTTTGAGTCTGACATGGCGCCAGCAACTCTGACCCTGTGGGTTCTGTCACTCAGCCAGTTTGCAACCCATCTTGTGATGTATGGGTTAACATTTAAGCTGATGAGTTTTTCAATGATACCCGAGTGGGGTATTGTATCGAAGGCCTTAGCCAGATCGAGTAGGCTGTATGGACTGCCTTTCCCTCATCAATGGCTTTGGTGACTGTTTCGAAAAAGTCAACCAAATTTAAAAGGCATGATCTGCCTTTGACAAAGCCAAACTGGGTTGGATCCAAAGTCTGCAAATTCCTATGTCTTTATTTATGAGGTCCATTATGATCCTCTCCATGGCTTTGCAGATAAGGCTTGTCAAGCTAATGGGCCGGTAATTTCCAGGGTCTGTGGAGGCACCGCCTTTGTGAAGTGGGACCACAGTTGCAGTGCGCCACTCCTGGAGTGCATTATCCAGAGGTAAGACTTTGATTAAACAGCTGTCCTAGCTGTGGGTTTAATTCCTCATTGAGTTCGTGGAGCACACAGCCGGGGACACCATCAGGTCCCATGGATGCTGTGTTTTTTGCTTTGGAGAGAGCAGTTCTCACTTGGGCGCTGGAGATGTTTGGGGGACTGCACTCGTTTGGTATAGATATCTCTCCTTTTGGGGGGGAGGGGGGGGAGAAGTTTGCACTGAACCTGTCAGCCAGTATGTTGGCAATGTCTGTAGGATCAGTAATCTTCACATCATTTTGAACTAGTTCTGAGCATATCTGGGAGTTTCCTCCTAGGTTTCTAACATAGCTAAAGAAGGCCTTATGATTGTCTTTTGAGTCTTTAGCTATTTTTCTCTCGAAATTTGCTTTGGATGATTTTATGAGAGCTCTTAGTTTTTTACTTATAGTGATCAAGGGTGTCTTACCTTTTAAGGATTTTGCTCTATCATGTAGTAGCTTCCTCCTTTTGTTGTAGAGTTTGTTTATGGCTGGGGTCCACCAGACTGGACGCTTGCCTTTGGTACAAAGAGTCTTTGTTTTGCTTGGGATTGCCTTATCCATGCAGTCCTGCAGGTGCTGGTAGAAGGCATTTGTAAGTGATTCAGCGGCTTGAGTATTGTTTTCCTTGGCTCGGGGCCTTAAAGGAGACCACACTAGTCTTTAGAAGTGTGAAGTCGGCTTTTGAGAAGTTCTTTACTGTGGTCTTTTTATTTCAGGTGGGGTGGGATGAGGACCTCCAGCGAGATTAGTTTGTGATCTGATCTCACCAGTGAGGGGTATACTTCCAGTGTTGAACATTGTGCTCCCATGTTCGTGATGATGAGATCAAGTATGTTATCTCCTCTTGTGGGGATGGTGACTAGTTGTTCCATGGCGTTTGAGTTTATGAATTCCAGGAACTTTTGGGCTAGGGTGTTTGGGCTTGAGTAGTGTTCCCAGTCTATATTAGGGTAATTGAAGTCACCTAGTATGATGGTGTTTGGTGATACATTTATCCCCTCTAGTGTTTTCAGGAAGGCCATGTGAGGTTCCTGAGTTTGTGAGGGTGGCCTGTAACATGCTACAATTTGCAGAGCAGTCTTGCCTATGGTTAATTGCACCTGGATGGTCTCTGATGCATCGTGCATTGCCACCAGTCTTGAGGTGTGGGTGTCCTTGATGAATATGGATACCCCCCCTCCTTTCTTGGTATTGTCCGGATTTTGGGGCCGGAACGCATGATATGAGGTAAAACCTGATAGCGCTGGGGTGCTCTCAGGAGCCTTGAACCAGGTTTCATACTGAGAAGGGCCTCGAGTGCGTGCATTTTGAGATTTAGACTTCTGGCATTGAGCAGCATTACCCTTAGTTTTTTTCCTTTTTTGTGTTCTAGGGTGGTAGGTTTAGAATTTGAGCCTTGCCTAAAAAAGGCACTATGGGGGTGGAAAGAGCCTTTGCCAATATCCGGAATCCCAGGGGTGACAGGTGCAAGCCGTCCCTTGCGAAGCAGCGTGGCTTGTCCAGCATGTCATCCCAGGCAGACAGATACTGGATCCCCTTTGAATGACACCAGTGTTTAAGCCAATTGTTAAAGCTGATCATCTTATCTCTGTATTGTGGCATCATTCTTGGTAAAGGTAGGATACTGCTCAAGGTCAGGGTCATACCTGCCTGGGCTACATAATCAGAGAGCTCCTCAATGTCTCTTTTCATGTAGTCCAAGGAGGTACGTCTCAGGTCGTTTACACCAGCATGGACAATGACTGAGTCATATTTGTACCTGCTGTTGAGAGACCTGAGTGCTTGCGTTATGTGGCAGATTCTAGCGCCCGACAGGCAGCTTACTGTGACCTTCTCCTTACTCAGTCTGGTGAGCGGGACGTCAGTGTGTCTGACTATGGAGTCACCAATGACTAGTGTGTCTGGCATTGTGTTTGGCCTTAAGGGCTGTGACTGTTTGACACTCTGACTGTGAGGTCTATGTGTTGCAGGTGTTGTGTTCTGAGGTGGTGGTTGTTTGGGTGTCTGCTTTGGTGGCCTCTGCTGTTTTGGTAGATTTTGATCAGAGCCTCCGAGTATGTCTTTGTGTGTTTATGTGTATGATTTGAGGTTGTAATGGTACTATGTGAGACTGGGTCTATAGTGTGTGTGGTAACCTTCTCCTCCTGACTGGTCTTGCCAGTCCTATGTTGAGAGAGCTCAGCCTCCAGTTTGGCCGTATAGTTGCATCTCTCGCATGTATTTGTGTTTTGTGGGAGGAGGAGAGGGTTGTCTGTGTACATGAGGCAATTGTAACATTGCCTCAATATTCCCAGGTTCACCAGCTGAGCAGGAGAGGACACTAGCAACTGATCCCTCGACATGCTAGAAGGATAGACAAAAAACTTTAAAAAAAGATTCCGGGGGACGTGGGTGACCGAGAAATGGGGGGTTGCCTTTTTGGGGTACTATCTATGACAAGAGTGCCGTATCAAGGTAATAAGTACTGTAGGAGCAAGTGCTAGGTTTAACAGATAGAGAATAGTCTACTTGGAGTCGAGTAGAGATGATCTTTTTAGTTATAGGATACGATCAGTAGTATAGTTCGAGGAAGTTAGTTTTAAGGGAAAATTTGAAGAGTGGACTTTAGGTAGCCCGAATAGTTAAAACCTGCTTAACCGGCGCTGCCCTAGTGTGCAACAGTGGCAGCTCCGCGCTAACGCGCGTTTACCGCGTTTTATACCAGGGGGCTGGAAAAAGCTAGAAACTGGCCCAAAACGACCAATAAACTACTAGTTACTGGCTGAAACCTCACAAAACTGGACAAAAGGCAGCTCAATGCTTCCCACTCCCACTGGTAAGCAAGGTAACTTCCTCTCCCCCAAATAAGGCAAGGAAACAGTACACAGGAACTACAACCAAAGCCCAGGAATCAGCAACTCTGAAACTGGACTAAACTAGTAAAGCAGGAAAAACAAGAGATATTTTTTTCTTTTTTCTTTTTTTTTCACAAAACAGGCAGAAACAGGTACAGCAAACACTTATAAATGCTATGAATCAGCTACTACAGCTTACACAGAAGAATTTGCTACAAATACAGTCAAATAGTAACAAACAAGGATTCCAAGTGCAATATTAAGTTAAATGCAGTAAAAACAGCTTCAATGTAACAGAAAGGCAGGTGAAATACAGTCGCTAGGTATTCAGATGTGGAAAGCAACAAAAAATATACTTAGTATCAAGAAAAGTTGCTTATTCAGCTCTCTGCAGCCTGGATTACTCTGCTGGCCCACGTGGAGTCTGTGCTGAGTAGGTACAAGCTGAAAAACGCAGCGTTTACGCAGATTTATACCAGAGGGCTGGCAAAAGCTAGAAACTGGCCCAAAACGACCAATAAACTACTAGTTACTGGTTGAAACCTCACAAAACTGGACAAATGGCAGCTCAATGCTTCCCACTCCCACTGGTAAGCAAGGTAACTTCCTCTCCCCCAAATAAGGCAAGGAAACAGTACACAGGAACTACAACCAAAGCCCAGGAATCAGCAACTCTGAAACTGGACTAAACTAGTAAAGCAGGAAAAACAAGAGATATTTTTTTTCTTTTTTTTTTTTTTCACAAAACAGGCAGAAACAGGTACAGCAAACACTTATAAAAGCTATGAATCAGCTACTACAGCTTACACAGAAGAATTTGCTACAAATACAGTCAAATAGTAACAAACAAGGATTCCAAGTGCAATATTAAGTTAAATGCAGTAAAAATGCTTCAATGTAACAGAAAGGCAGGCGAAATACAGTCGCTAGGTATTCAGATGTGGAAAGCAACAAAAAATATACTTAGTATCAAGAAAAGTCCGGAATCTAGAAGTGAACAGTCTAAGAAATCAACCTATACAGGGATGAAAATTCTCCTCAGGCCAACCTGAAACTCATCCTCTGTTAGAGCGATATTCCGCTCACCCACCCATATTACTACACTTCACTGTTTAAAGAGCCACTCCTTTAAAAGGTTAGACAAGATCCCAATTGGACTGTTCCTGGGGGAAACAGAAGTATTAGATCGACAATATTACCTTCCACACATCCTTTAATACGGATACATCAGCCCCATCTGTCTGCTCTCCTTTCAATTACATGAAAACCATGCATGTGCTTAATATTGCCACTCCTCTCCTTCTGCCCTCTGGGTGGTAAGCAAACCCATTCCACAGAAACTTCCCATTTTCCAGTTTTTGGTGCTCATACAAGTTAAGGCAAGTTTCCTGCACAACGATAACATCCAGGTCCAGAACCTTCAGATAAAACTGATTTTTTTTCTTTACAGGATGAATAACCCTAGTAATATTCCAAGACATTAAGCATATCTTAAAGCTAAGCGACACCCTAATTCCCCTTACAACTTTTCCTGGTGTTGCTACTAATGAGGTAATTAGACCTATGGGAAATTGGTAGAAATTTCCCGAAGACAGGATTCAGCAAGAAAAAAAACATGGCTTGCAGACATATCACCAAGCATCCTCATGAGTAAACTATATAACCATTTATCAACTGATCTTTCTTAACAGGCCTATATCTTAAAGTGAAAAAAAATGTGTTTAGAAGAACATTACAACAACAGCAAACTTCTAACTATGTAGTGTCACTACAAAACTCCAGAGGTGGAGGCATTTGCCTCTTCTCAGATGCAGGCACAAACATTCACAGCCTAAGAAGAGTTTCAGCATAACAAGATATTTGGAAAAAAAGAAAAGCACCATATAAAACTGGCTCCCACCCCTTCCCCACCCCCACAAGACCAGTATCCCAGCTGGAGGCTAAAGTCAGATAACCAAAGTAACAGATGCCAGTATCAATTGTTAGTCAATTGCATTTGCTATTGACCCAATTGACACTCTATGCCATCAGATGCTAAATTATACTTGGTTCCAGTAACAAACAAGCAAAGCAATAGATACAGCGATAATTGACTGCAACAGCTGATACCACTAGATCGCCTCTATTTTGACCAGTAGTCCTGCAGCAAAAATTATGATGACGAACATCACTAAATATTAAATTAATGGGAGTCTCTCTTGGTTCATAAATCCTTTAAATCTCCTGGCTGTACAGTCTTTAGCTGGCACGATCACACACAACCCACTACTTAGGACATGCACCACAAATAATACCCATTCTTGGGAGCTTATCTTTTCAATCATTTCCCTCTAAGCAACTCTCTGTTTTACCTCTACAAGAAGCTATTAAATAAAAAGACCCGAGGTTTAACATAACGTTAATAAGAGTTTTTCTATTACTCTTGGATGACATTAGGGATCAAGCCAGAAAAATTAACAGTGAATGTGTGTATATATGAAAAATTAGAATCGGCTATTGCACTAATACTTTACACATAAACATACGTTTCATAAGGAAGACTATAAAAAAAGAAGTTATGTACTCACCATAATGTTCCATGTTTGTAGTCCATCTCGCCCTTCATTCTTACATATGGGATTGGAGCCGATCCTCGGCTCTGACTTGGCCTATTTACAAGCTGGAAGACTTCTGGTTGGCTCGTGGCTAGGTAGGTAATCCCATGGTGCAACAGTACAATCCCCAGATCTTGTTTGTTGCTAACTAGGAAAAATAATAACAAACATACAGAAAGAAGAAAATACTAAAAGGTCTCCATACAATAATAACATGTTTCTGTCTCCAGGTACTTCCAGGATGGGCGTAGGAGGGTGGGTTCCTAAGAATGAAGGGTGAGATGGACTACAAACATGGAACGTTATGGGGAGTACATACCTTCTTTATGTTCTGTAGTCCTATCTCGCCTTCATTCTTACATATGGGGACAGCGTCCCTAGTGCCTTATTCTTGGGTGGCTCAAGGAAAAATACTCCCGAGTACCGTGGAACCATAGGATGCTCTACCCCTGGAGATTAAATCCAATTTGTAAGGAGTAATAAATGTGTGAGGGGTAGCCCAAGTTGCTGCTGCACAAATATTATCAAGTGGGACCCTGGCTTGAAAGGCTGCAGAGGTAGACTGAGATCTGGTAGAATGAGCCTTGATTTTAAAGGGTAAAGGTCTACCCTCAGAGTTGTAAACGTAAGCTATACAGCTAGAAATCCAATTTCAGAGTGTTACTTTGGAAACTGGTTAACCTGACCTGGATTCGGAGAAGGAAATAAATAACTGAACTGATTTCCTTAGTCCAGTGCAAATAAAAACGTAACTGTCTACGGACATCCAATTGATGAAACCTGTATTCAGCTGCATTGGAATGATATGGAAAGAACACCAGGAGTTCTATGGATTGATTCACAGTGGCATGGGAACAGACCTTGGGGACAAAGGAAGGTCTGTCAGACGTGACAGCTACCAGAAACAAAGTCTTCCAAGACAGGAATTTCAAGGGGGATGAATGAGAAGGCACAAAGGGCAGAGAAGTCAATTTGGATAACACAAAATTTAAATCCCATGAAGCAACACATTCTTGAAAGGGGGGTCTTAAAGTGGCACTTTTAAGGAAAGTTGCACAGCCTATGTGACATCAGATTAGAATCTTGGAAGCCTAGATGAAAATTTGAAACCGCTGCCAATTGAACCCTGATAGTGGCAGCCGCAGATACCTGGTGGAAAAGACAAGGGTCAACATTCTTTTTCTCCGTCCAGATAGAGAATCTCCTCCATTTACTGGAATATAGTCTCCTAGTGGAAGGTTTATGAGAGGAAGTAAGGATATGAGTCACGGAGAGTGAGAAGTCGTGAAGCCTAACTAGGGATGGAACTGCAGCCACACTATCAAACTGTGGGTGTGTAAGGAAAGATGAAACAAGCCTGACATGCGAGTCAGGAGATCTGGAACTGGGTCCAGAATCCAAAGATTGTCTAGGAGAAGAGGCCCGAGAAATGAGAACCAAACCATACGAGGCCAGTAAGGAGCAATGAGGATCAGTTTGCTTTCCAGCCATTTCGCTTTCTGAATAATCTTGGGTATGAGAGGAAAGAGAGGAAAAGCATAAAGGAGACTCAGGGGCCATTCGTGAACAAGTGCGTCTCTCTGACTCCCCTGGAAGGGGGATGAGAGAAAAATAGCTGCTGCATTTGGCATTGATCGGGCTGGCAAAGAGATCTCAGCAAGGCTGTTCCCATCTGCGGAAAATCTGCCCCACTATTTCCTGTTTCAGAAACCACTCGTGAGGCATCATGATTGCTCGCTGAGCTTGTCATCTATCACGTTATTTGTGCCTGGAATGTGCGTTGCCACCAGCCGGGAAGATATCACCCATTTCCAAACTCGAATGGCCTCTCGACAGAGTGGGTAAGATCTGGTTCCACCCTGTTTGTTGATATACCATACTACCGACATGTTGTCTGACTGCACTGCAATAGTCCCCAGAGGCAGAAGGTCGTGAAGTGCTTGCAATGCCAGAAACACCGCCCTCATCTCTAGAACGCTGATATGCAGGTGAGCCTCGTGATCTTGCCATGTGCCTTGGACAGTCCTGCTTAGAGAATGCCCCCCCCCCACCTTATCTGTGAGGCATCTGTGATCACAGTGGCAACGGGTTGGTGAGGAACAAATGAAGTGCCTGTGGTTAACTGATTGGGTAGAGTCCACCAAATGAGGTTCTTTTTGCAAGAGTCTGCCAGCAGTATGTGATGAGACAATGGTAGGTGCTGAAAAGACCATTGGGATGACAGGAGCCACTGAAGAATGCTCATGTGTAGTCTGGCTAGTGGCACTTGTAATATGGTGGAAGCCATGGTACCTAGAAGATGTAGAATAGTCTTGGTTTTGACCTTCCGTAAGAGAAGATGTTGAATTTGAAGAACCAGATTCTGTGCCCTTTCTACAGGAAGACGAGCCAATATGTCTACTGTGTCCATCTCTGCGCCTATAAAAATCACAGATTGAGAGGGCAATAAGGCAGATTTTTCCCAATTTACAGAAATTCCCAACTGGGCACAAAGCTGAACAGTAGCGTCCCTGTTCTGAAGAAGTAGATGCCTGGTGGGGGCTGTCAGGAGTCAGTCGTCCAGATACGGAAACACCTGGAATCCTCGACATCTCAGGTGAGCTGTCACAACCGCCATACACTTGGTGAACACCCTGGGGGGTTGTGGTGAGACCACAGGGCAGAGCACAAAACTGGTAATGACTGGCTCCCAGCCAGAAGCATAGATGACTCCTCGACGCCTTGTCCATTTTTATGTGGTAGTAGGCATCTTGGAAATCTATTGAGCACATCCAATTATCTTTCCCTAATAACGGAGTATAGACTGCAGTGTCGCCATCTGGAACTTGTCCTTCCTTACTGATTCATTCAATCTGCTGAGGTCCAAGATGGGCCTCCAGTTCCCTGGACGTTTTGACACTAAAAAGAATCTGGAATAAGTTCTGGATCCTATTTGGTCTGCTGGGACAGTATGGATGACTCTTTCTGACATCAACTTGTTGACCTCCACAGTTGCCTGATCCCTGTGATTGAGTGGAACATCCGGGATCCTCTTGGGAACAAAAGGTGGAAGAGAAAAGAGTATGACATAACCTCTGGTAATAATTCTTTGTACCCATTTGTCTTGAGTGATACTTAACCAGGCTTCTGGATACAAAGAAATGTGACCCCTGACCGGCCCCAGAGAAGCACAGTCACGCCCCATATCAGGAGCTCTGGTAAGGCCGGCCCTGAAAGGAATAGCGACCTCCTTGGTTTTGCGGTCCGCCCCTGCCTCTAGGGCAACGTCTACCATTTCCTCCTCCTCTGTCTCTGAATGAGTCGTCACCCAGTGCATCCTGGAAAAACCTCTGGGACTTCTTGAACCACATTTTACCGACCCTCTGACCCTTGGGGTATAGTCTAGAGGGTACAGTAAAAACGTACTCCCACGGCAGAGTGTTTTTCCTTCTTGCTCGCACCGGGTGAGTGTCCTTTACCTTGGGTCCAAACAATGAGGAACCATCAAAGGTGGCGTTGGTAAAGGTAGACTTGAATGGTTCCGCAAAATTACACAAACGCATCCAGGAATGACACCTTAGGGAAATTCCTGAACCTGCTTCTCTGTCACTCCATCGGCTGCATACGAGATAAGCCTCATGTATGAGTTGAAGATAGAGTTCAAGGTGGACAACTGGGCAGACACCTTGTCAGGGACTCCCTCAGTACATGTACCTTGTAGAGAATCTCCTAACTCCTTAAGGAGATCTCTCTGAAGCCTCATGAAGTGTGTAAGATAGTTCAGCGATCTAAGGGTAAATGCTGCTGAAGAGAAGATACGCTTCCCGTATCTGTCCATCGTTCGAGACTCCTTATTCGGCGGATGAACAGATGATGTTTCTGCTAGCTCCTTCTTAGTGGCCGCCGCCACCACCATGGCATCTACGGGAACACGTTTAGGCAAATATTGCTTTTCTGGGGGTGCAGATCTTATTTGGTCTCCTAGGGACTGGCTCCATGGCAACAGGAGTATCCCACACCTTTCGACTAACTAGCTCCATTAGTTCGTCAAAGGGTTGAGACCCGAAAGCCTTCAGGTACACTGATTCCTCATCAGAAGGGGTGACAGTGGGCCAGCCACACCTCTGCTTAAGGATTTCCAGGATGTCTATGAAGGATACATCATCAGAGGACGACTTGGGGGACCCTTCTGACTCCTCGAGGTCAGTGTCAGAGGTCAGAGACTCATCCTGGGAGGCTACATACTTCCTCTTACATGTTCTCTTCCATGGGGGCTCCTCGGAAGGGTATTCCGGGGAGGTCTCAGATAAGTGGGGGCTACCAGCCGGTGGCTCCTGAGGCTGCGGGTCTCTGCTGTCCAAGGAGAGAGTAGGAGCCGAGACAGAAGTAGGCACCCTAGGGAGAAGAGTGTCGGTACCCATGGTAGGAGCTGAAGATCGGGACAGCACACTCCTCATCATCTCGAATGCCGACCTCTCTGGCTCTGAAGACCTCCTCGGCTCCGAGGAGACCAAGGATGTCATCGGTTCCAGAGCTATCGGCTCTGAGAAAGACATAGGATCCAAACTCACCCTCGCCAATGTGCCAAGTGGAAGGCTCGGAACCGAAAAGGTTCGGTTCCAGGCGTCCCTGTCGGGGCCGACCGGAGAGCTTAGGCTCCTAGACACCACAGACAGCACCAAGAGTGCTGGAGCGGAACTTGGCTCTGAAACAGCCACAGGGGGGAGCTGGAGCCAAGGGTTCCACCAGTGGTACCAAGCACTCTGGCTCCGAAAGGCCATCATGGCTCTGAGGAGGAATGACCGAAGGGGGCTTAACTGACTCAATTGGCCCTGGAACCAACTGGGTCAGAGCCAACAACAATTTCGGTAATGCAGACGACTTCAAAAGTCTCAGCACTACCCTCTCTACATCTTCTTCCAATAAACTCCTAGAAGACCTGGAGGACAGAGTAGGAGAATGGGATCTCTGCAGTATTGGTGATTTCAATGTAGGGGAGACCGGTGGAGGTTCCATAGACCTGCTCCGTAAAATACTCTCAGAGGTCAGCTCTGAGCTACTTGGCACTGACATTGTAATCACAGTACAACTCTCAATTGGCTCCGAACTCTATGGAGCCGAAGAGACAGTGGATTTATCAGACTTAGTAATTTTAAGAGGTGGCTCTGAGACACCAGCTGATGCCGGGGAGGGCCTCTTAGAGGACTTGGACTGTTCCTTTTTAGATCTCGGAGACCTAGCATAGGAGGAAGAACTAGCTAGATCTTCCTCAAAGGAAGGTTTTAGTAGACCTTTTAGGATGAGCTTATTTTTTTTCTTTCTTACAACACCCTAACACTGAAAGAGTGGTAAAATAAGCAAGTTTCCTGTAAGTGGATGGCCCCAAGACAGTAAACGTAGTTACTAAGGCCATTCGTTATTGACATCTTCTGTGAGCATTTTTTAAAACCAGACGGCTTATGTTCCTTGCTTTCCTTAGACATTCTCACAGAAGATGAGCTCACACACACACACACACACACACACAAACACACACAAAGAGAAAGAGAGGACTAGGTCCTTTAACTTAAACAGGCCTAGCCCTACAGGAAAGGTAAAGAGACACCACAAGGACTAGGTCCTTTAACTTAAACGGGCCTAGCCTGGGCAGGAATAAGGAAAGGAAAACTAGGTCTTCTAACTAAAACAGACCTAGGGGAGATAGAACAATAAGAAAGACTCGCACACACTCAAAACAGGAATAAAGTGTAAATTTTGAAATTACTAAACAAGGTGAACAGAACCTCATTCTGTTTGCAACACTAATAAAATTAGCAAGCGGAAATCCGCAAAAACTAAGATGTATGACTACTAAACAACACACACAGTCTGAGTGCAAAAGGCGCCTACAATTACTAATATCAAAAAGTTAAATAAGAGAAACTGGCACACAGGATACCAAATATTATAAAGCCAAAAGAACTGTACTAAAAGAAATTGCACACACATGGCGCACTAATAAACGCTAACTATCCTAACTTGCAAACCACACTAACTATGACTATACAATGATATATTAAAGGTAAGACAGGTGAATATCCAAAAATATTGAATAAATTTGAAAAACTTAGCCACAGCCAAGGAGAAGCACAACCAAACTAGTCGACGCAGCAAACAAGATCTGGGGATTGTACTGGTGCACCATGGGATACCTGCCTAGCCACGAGCCAACCAGATGTCTTCCAGCTTGTAAACAGGCGAGTCGGGCTCCGATCCCATATGTAAGAATGAAGGCGAGATAGGACTACAGAACATTGAGCACATTTTACAAACTGACCAAATCTAAAACCACAACCCTTCTGTAAAAGAACACCTTGGATACAGCCCAAATAAACAAACTCACCGATACAGATGTATGAACCTCTCATTCAGCTACTAACAGTATTAAAACCAAGGATATTTCACCTCATGTGTATATGGCTCATTATACTATTACAGCTTGATAAAGGCACTGCTGACTGGCATGGCTTACAAACTACCAGCAATTGCAACATTTTATTATATCAGTTTACATTTAAAACTGCAGAATATTTTTTATCTAACATCCTTTGTTAACAATTCTTCTTTATCAAGTGTGTTAAAGGGCATATTTTTCTTCAATCTTCCTGTCAACCTTCCTTTGCCTGGTCTACTGGATATGTAGCAAAACTCTAAAAAGTCCCCTCATCAACTTCCCTTCCTGTTTGTACAATTATTTTGACACTACATCCCAAATCACAGAATTATGCAGTAAGCAACAAATAAATTCAAAGTTACTGAATGGTACAAGGAACACTCTGAGCAGCCAAGTGCTCCGGATTTTGTGCGGAACTCTCTGCATTTCTGATCAATTAAGCCCCCTGCTCCGCATTTTACAGCCATGGTTCCGCTTTGCGATTTTTGTCAATTAAGTTACATCTTCAAGAAACTTTTATGAGTGAACTGTTCTGTGCCCTCCCATTACATGCTCGTTGCTGCCACATGTGTTTGTGAGTGTGGCATATAAAAGCTGTGGGTTAGAACAAGGGAAGTCACATGTAAGGAGTTGGTGATCTGTTCGCTGGTGTTTTCTAAATTACCGGTAATCACTTTAACTGAGTCAGACCAGAATGTTTCTTCATAAAATTTCCTTAAGTGTGCTTTCTTTCTTTGTCGTAAGACACAGAATTAGTGTACCAAGGGCAAACAGCAAATCTTTACTAGAAACGTAACTACAGTGTTTGACCCAAGAAAGCTTGCACTCTGTCTATACCTCTCCACTGATTTTACGTGGTTTGTTCATCTCTTCTGGTAAAGCATTCAGAATTACAGTCTAATGCCAGTGGTTAGACTTTCATACTATATTGTATGGTTCAGAAAATGTACGTTGTTGCAAAACATTTTACTGCAGACATTTGAAATAACGTATCTCTTTAGGAGGAATGTTCCTCATTCTGTCTTAAAATGCCCCAGTGAGTATGCGTGTGTGCGTGCACATTTTTTCTTACTGTAATTATGCTATCTAGAAAGTTTTGTGCATCATAGAACAGCTTGTATTTTAAAACTGAAACATCATCTTAAAACAAAACATGTTTAGTTTACTTAATGCTCCAGGTGTTGGCTTAAGTAACCAAATATAACTCAGTTTGACCTCACATTTTGTGATTTCCCCTAAATTTAAAATGATCAGAGTCATACATAGTAGTCAATTCCAATGATGTTTTTCACACTGTATTTTCACTGAAAGTAAGCTGATTTAATCTGAAACTAAGCTGATCTTGACACAGATTTAGATGGGCTACATATGACTAAAATAAGAATGACAAAAATTTGAGAATAAACAAAGTAATGTATATTTCAATTTGTACTTCACAGTTGGGATTAATGTTCTTCATTGTTGTGAAACTGCCACTGGACGACAAACGTCATTTGCTTTATGATTTTACAGATTTTGTGTGAACAGCATCTCGGATTAATCAAAAGCACTGATGCTATAAAAGAAGGCAGTGCTATGTGGAAAGCAGCCATTGCAGTGTGCCTTGTGGCACCACCTGAAAAAAAGTAGAACTGCTCAGGTGACAGAGCTGACCATTCATTCTTTTTCCTGTGATAGGCTAGCTCCTGACTTTGAGATTTTGCTAATGGAAGGGCTGTCTGTGTTGATATTTCCATGTAACAAGACCTTTGCAGTTATTCATATGGGGCAAAGAGCATCAACCTCCCCATCTCAGACAGACACACTTGTGCAACTTTCCTACCTGTTCATGAAGTTAAATACTTGTATTACTGCATTCTCACCAACACACTTAGTGTCTCTGACTGCCCATGGAGCAAAGTGCACTATGTTACTTTACCCCTTTACAATGTATGCTGTGTACCACCTGCTATGATGAATTCAGTTGTGCAAGACAAAACTTGGTACAACAGAACAATTCAACACAGGATTATGATGCACTTAAGGAGAGGTAAAAGACTGATTAAGAAAAAGAGATAAAAAGTAAATGGGTAAACAATTTATATGTACGGGTCAAGGATAAAGTATTTGGGGATATGAGCAAGGGTGTGAGAAACAGCCAAAAAGAAGAGAAGGCCGGTGCAAATAGGAAAGTGAGCAAAGCCAGTGAGTAGAGTAAAAGTGAAAACATACGCCAGGCAGAACTAAAGAGATTGGTGGGAAGAAAAGAAAACACAATACAAGAGAAGCCACCAGAAGTGAAACAGAAGTGAAGGTGTAGGTTGAAAGGGAATTAGCAGGAGGGATTAGGAAGGGGAACACATACCTTTTTGATATATGACAAAGGAGGAAACATCTGATCATGTAGGGCAAACATAGACGGGAGATCTAAGAAGAAAACAAACTATCACTTTTCCTTCTCACTAAACATGGTTGTGGCAAATTGCATTTAAAGAGAGGGTGAAAAAATTAAATAGAAGCAAAACAGTACCAAAGTAAATAACTGAAATACCAGCAGTTAAAATGAATCATTTTAACTGCTGGTATTGGGTGTGTGTGTGTGTGTGTTTTTCTATATGAGTGAGCCACTGTCATTTTGCTTCTACATCTGTGTGTGTATAATGTAAATATCTGTGTCTGCAAGAGTGTGCGTATATTATTAAATACTTACATATGGTATATTTTGGTTGAAAGGCCATGGCCAAAGTATGCTTTTCGCGCAGTATAAAAATTGGGTGTTCCACATTTTGACTGTCTGTCACACATTGCAATGGTCTGTGTTCCACATTGGCCTCTTAGCAGGCTGAGACCTATGGGAACATTTGGAATACATTTTTACAACTTTTTAACAAGGAGCTGCACATTTAAATTTAATACAATGTGGGTGATAGTGGGGAAAAACATCTCTAACCAGCCAGCATAATTTATTTTCAAAATCAGCTGTACATTTTTAACAGGTCCTTTGTGGTCTTGCTGATCCTGCAAGCCAGATTCGACTGCCTCCCTATTTATACAGTACAGCAGCTCTGAAAACAGTCAACATTACGATAACGAGAAGCAACAATTACACAAGGTCCAGCACTGACATGCGATAAGGGAATCGGCCATTCCGATTACACAGAAGGGACAAAATGAAGTTCTTTTTCAGTAACTGCAAGCTTTAAAAATTACACCACTCTCTGTAACACCGCCTGTTATGAGATACACATGGTACTTGGTGACTGGACTCAGATGTAGCAAACCACCACACATGATATATTGCTATGTAAGTAGGAAGCCCACAATACAGCCATACATTATAATTATGGGCAGCAAAAGAGTTCTTACCTCCAAGACATCCTCCGTCTGATTTGAGGAAAGAATGCTAACCTTCAGCTTTTGTCCATTAGCAAGGTAAATATCCAGTTGAACATGTTCTGTAGGGATCTGCTGAGTCTCCTAAATTAAAACAGTAGTACAATCATTTAACACCATCACTGCCTCTTTTCCAGTACATCGGCATTAGTTTACATTACACCATTCCCATCATGACACGTTTAGTCAGTGCAAAATGCTGCAAGTTAACTTTGCAGACCTAGCCACTTCATCTAAAACACATGGAAACATAATACACTGTCAAATAAGAGTTGGGTGTAAAGTTAGCATGCAAGGTACTAGTGACTACTTGCAAACTTTAAGCACAAAACAATCGGGCATTCAGCCAGCTGCTACAACTAATAACTCAAAGAAAGAGCTACTCATTTTTCCGAATAACAGGACACCAAGTACTATCATTGTTGAATTTATTAATATATATATAATGCAACTAGAGTTAAGTGATTTTGTCTCTAAGTATATGAGAGGTCCTCCAAAACAAATAAAATCTAATGTACCAGCATTTTAAAACATAACATGCCACATATGACGCTAATTAAAGGCATACATACCTTAAATACTAAAACACTCACACACCAACAACAAATGCAATAATAATGAACCGTTTATATAATTAATATACAATTATCTCTTAAAGTCATGAATTTTATGCATCATTTTTATAAAATTTCAGCTCTAATTTTTAATGAAGGACTTTAGGATAGCTGCACACTGACCAGCAGCTTAACTTCTGCTCTCCCAGTGTGAAAATAAAACTGGGAAACAAAAATCAGAAATACTGTAAGCTGAAGTAAAACTTTGGTATGGCTAGTAACCTACACTGCCTGAATACCAGCAAAAAAAGATATTTAGAGAACCTGAAAGAAAACCAACCAGGAAAGGTGAAAAAAAAACACTGTCTGGGAAGAATTCTGTATTGGTTCAGCAAAAGCAGTTTAAGCTTCAGCTTTGGTACAAGATATGGCTTTCCAGTAACTTAGAGGAAAAAATCAAATGTACTCAGAGGTGATTAAAATAAGTGAAACATTGGAGTATATCAATTCAAATAACAAAAAGCTGGAAAAAATAGAAGCAGCTTTAACTACCTGTTCAGATGAGCAACTGCAATGAAAATAAAACTGCAAAAATCTGAGGATGAAATGAGAAAATGCTGGCTGAAAATGAGACTGGTCAAGAGTTTTAAAAAATGTACTTGGAAGACAACATGCACTGAGAAAACCTGTGATTTTCTGATGTACCACAAGAAATAGAAGGAACAGACTATTCATTTTATGAAAGCACAAATAATCAACTGGAATGGTACTCCACTGCAGAATTTGTTAACTGTAAAGCCACATCAAGTGTATGCTCCAAATCTGGCCATGAGAAAGCAGCCAAGACCTGTATTAATAAAGATGCAATCATACCTGAAAGAGTAGATCCTGACAAGACTATGGCAGGAGGGGAAGTATTTAAAATCGGACACAACAGATTGTTTGTAGAACATGATTATTCACTGCACACCAGGCAGAAAAGAAAGAAATTCATCCCTGCAATTAGGGATGTTGACAGTCAGTTGTGAGTTTCAAGATGCAGTATCCAATTGCCTCATAATATTTTTTCGGGAGGATCAAAGACATTTTCTGATGCAAAACATGCCAAGGAGAAAAAGTTTATCCAACACAAAGTGAGACAGCAAACAGAAGTAGACTCTGCGTTTTACTCTTCTGACAATAAAGCTAATAGAAAAACTTTGCCAGCAAAACATTTTTCTAATGTCCGGAAGGAAAATGCTTGAGATACATGCAAAAAGCACAGGAGTTGGCTAGAATAATCAGAAGCTCCTTGGACATGAACCAGAGTCTGCTGTTGGCAACTGAGAAGAACAGTGAAAAAGACCAGCAACACTCAAATTACTTCAACAAGTGTGAGACTATAAAACATCAATCACATTTGTGAAATATAACTTTCTAAGAAAAAAGTGGCTGAGAAAGGTCAGACTTTTGTGGACTTTGTTAAACTTGTGGGTGAACCGTACAGCATATATGCCAATTAGATGGACACTAAAAGGGGAAAGTAATGAAGTAAAACAATTTTTGATCTTATTACAATTTGTATAAAATATTTCATTATATAAACTGCATGTTAGTATACATAGTAAAGACGTTTTGTGTAGTATGCAGTCAGTGTAATTTAAATGTGAGGTAGATTTCTTTCAGTGACTGTTGTATGTGTCAAATATATTAAAGTAAAAAAGTACTAGTTTACTGTAAGATAGAGGCTTTACAGTATAGCAAGTGTAGAAAGGTTTGGCAAAAGCAAGTTTACTGTGAATACAGTGATCTTGGCCTGATGGGGTGGTGTGTAAGAAGTGCACTGATTATGCTACATGTCAAATTAAGATATTTTCTCTTAGTTTTTCAAGGGTGAATATCTAGTTTAATGCTCTTGGCTTAAGATATAAAACAAGTGTTTTTGTAATGAAGTAGGCTTCAAAAGTAAGACAAAACAACAAAATTCATGAAAATTATACTTTTCTTACAACTGCAAAGATATTTGTTTTTTTTTTTTTCATTAGCAAATATTCAGTGCGAGTCAAGAAATCTGCAGCTGAAGATAGATGTACATTCTTGTGTGACAAATTGATAAAGATTCATTGCTGATTTCTTTACATGGATAAAAGCTGTCTGCAGGTGCAAGCAATTAATTTTGACAGTTCTAAGCATTCTTTGCTGTGGGAAATGCAATACCTAAAGGTACAATGACAAATAGTTCAGAAGTCTGAAATTATGGAAGTGAATAAGAGATAACAGGCACCCTAGCAGCCTTAATATTTTAGTACATTTAGCTGAACATTGTACATTTCAGTTTTACTTAAATATAGTTAGTGTACTCTTTCTTGGGGCTAAAAGTTAATGGTTTCTGAAAGCATACAAGCTGCTTTTCACATCTGACTGGGGAAATAAGATAATAAAGCAATATATAGCAATCAGTCTACGTGGGAATACTGGCTGGAGTATGCACTTCAAAATGGGTAACCTTATTTTTAAGTTAGACAATGCCTGTGGGTGGAGCTGTCAACGTGGGTCACTTGGTATTAACTGGAGAGCAAAATTTATTTTTTTTTGAAAATGTACGTAGATTTTGTGTTTCTTCTACATTAATAGGGGGTGGGATATTCTGGAAATGTATTTAGTTTTTTTTTTTTTTTTTTTGAGGGCTGTCATTAAAACAAAAAGTCTTGAAAAATGTGACATGGGTTCCAATGAAGACACGAAGAAACAACTGTATTAAAGATAAGCATGCAAAAAAGGTGTGCATGTAACACAAAAGTTAGAATGCATATAAAAAACTGTAATGTAAAATAGGTAGGAACAGCAGCTTTTTATCAAAATAGCTAAGCTATCCATAGCATCCTAGAATGTAAATGGACTTATAGGTACAGACAAAATGGAAAGAATATTTAATGATATTAAGAAATTCATAATGTAAATAATGCTACAGGAGACACAAAACTGAGCATGAATTCGATAAAGAAAGGATTTCTGGATGGATATTCAGCAGAACATCAGGGACAACGGACAAGAGAAGTACTTGTATTAATTGCTAGAGGAGTTCCAATAGTGATAGAAGAGGAAAAAAGATAATGATGGCAAATTTGTGGTAGTAAGGGCTTACTGTCAAGATATGAGGATTATGCTGGCATGTAATCATATTCTACCTAAAACTGCTATTATGGAGCATAAACATATTGGGAGAAAATCAGCTTTCAGCAGAGAATATTACTTACGGGTGGGAAAAGAAATTTGATTTGCAATGATGAGGATGTATATGAGGCCTAGAAGTGAAAATATAACAAATGAGGGTAGATTATAAAAGATATAAATATATACGATAGAAAGCATCTTGACGAGCAACTTCATAGTATGGTATGGAAGCTGCTCTATCTCTAAGCACAAATCCCTCCAGAGAGTGGTGAAGACAGCCAAGAGGATGATTAAGACCACCTTACCACCTATCCATGACTTGTACTTATCCAGATGTCTCAGCAGGTCCAGAGGAATAATTAAAGACTGCACTCACCCTGCTTACAGACTGTTCCTGCATCTACCATCCGGAAAGCGCTTCGGAAGCATACGTTGCAGAACTACAAGATTCAGAAACAGCTTCTTCCCTAATGTCATCAGGCTGATGAACTCTAATAACCACTACACTCCATGATGTCCAACTGGGTCAGTAGAAACTGTCTCAATTTGTGCAAGAACCTGGTTACCAGTCTCACCTAATACTTAGTGCAAAATTCACCATAACTGTAACTTATAGGCCATCTAGGGCAGTAGCAATGCAGTAAAATATCTCTTCTTTCAGTGCAATACATGCAAATCCATAAATTAACCATAGTGCAATACTCATGTTCACAGTGCAATACTCAATGTTTCTGTGTAAGGATCAATGCAATGTCTTAACCAAGTACCTGTGCAATACTAAAGTCTCATGCAATTAAGTGCTCAGTTCAAAAAGTGTTAAAACGTGTTTCTAATTATGTGCAATATTAGTCTACCTAGTGTCTACCTGCATGTCTGTGATATAATAGCCAGGTGTTAGATGTGTAAATGTCTGTCAAAATAGTCAATATGTTGTCTGCACATTGAGACTGGAGATATGGAATTTCGTTCAGTTTTTGCACTTGTGTGATTTCTGAATGACAATAAAGTTTACTTTGACTTTGATTTCTGAAGAAATTTATAAAACTATTTGGCATGGAAGATGTGAATTCAGTAGTAGGAAGCCGGAGAGAAGTTGAATATTACTGCCCAAGGTATAACAACTGGGCTAGACTAGAAAGAAAACACAGTTCACAGGAACATGTGCATTTAATTGAGAACTTTGACACATTCAATAACTATTTCAAATCAAGGCCAATAATTACCAAGGTAAAAATACAGGCAAAGGAAGTAAGGATGAGACAATGGCTTCCCCACCTACCTGTTAAAAACAAAGGAATTTATAAGGAATGGGTAGTGAAATTCAAAAGTTATTTGGGAAGATAAAAAGAACCCCAGAGGTTATAGCTAGTGAATGGGGTAATATGAAAATGGAGCTTAAAAACAGGGTAAAATAAAAGAAAAAGTGATATGGTTAAGAAGTAGCAAGACTTATTTAGAGGTGCTGACAAAGGTTAAAGTATTAAAGAATAAGAAAAATCTCAGAGCAAGAAGTGTCACAACTGCAGAGAGCTAAAGAGAAAATAAGGGACTATCTGGATAATATGCATGAGTTTAGTAAGATTGCTGTTAAGCAACTATTTTTGATAACTCCAGAGCATAACTTCTGGCACGACTTATGAAGCAGAAAACAGAAAGGGGTTGTTGTCAAACGTACAGAGGCTAGAAGAAGAAAAATAACCAGAGATCCTATAGCGGTATTATAGATATTTTGTAACATTTTATGAAAATCTGTATAAAGCAGAGAAAGGGGGGGGGGTCAAGAAAAAGTACAAATAGCAATATTTATGGAAGACTTGAATACGCCAAGGTTAGAGGTAGATGAGGCTCAGTAATTAGTTAAGAGGAGATGAAATAAAACTGGTGATGTATAACCAAATCTGCAGGAAAGTCTCCAGGAATAGAAGGTATTCCAGTGGAAATTTGGAAGCTAGGAGAGAAGAAAGTGATAAAGATCTGCAAGGTTTTGTATAACAGTATTTTAAAATGAAGAGAAGCACCAACATCCTGGAAGAAAGCTGTGGTGGCTGTAATACCTAAAGACAGTAAAGCCCCATCAGATCCAGCCCCATATAGGCCCATTTCAATTTTGAACCATGAATATAAAATGTTTATGTCTATACTAGCTAAAGGAATGGCAAGAGTATTGCTAAAATTGATAGACATGAATCAATGTAGTTTTGCGAAGGGGAATCAAACATTTGACAACATTAATAGAATGATGATGATCCGGAAGGATCTTGATCTTCCTTGTCTTCATTGTTGGATGTGTACTGAAGCTTTCAATGAATTGCATATGCACATTTGAAATACAATTTCTATTCAGTCTGGCCCAGTTATTGCAACTCAGAGAATAACCAAATTTTGTTTGAGTTCCTGCAACTGAAGTTACATCTTCCACACCAAACAGTTTCATAAATTCCTTCAGAAATTTACCCTCTTTTGCCATATTTTCCCCTCTAGGACCTCCTGATACATCTGTGCTATTGCAAATTAAATTCCAGTCGTCACATATAAATAACATCCCCTGCTGAAAGCTGATTATTTCTCAAAAAAAATTTCTTAAGCTCCATAATAGCAGTTTTTTTGTAGAATACAAACACATGACAGCATAATCCTACTGTCCTGCCTATAGCCCATTACTTCCACAAATCTATCATTACTGTCTTGGTTTCTCTTGTATCACTATTGCAGCCCTTTTAGTAATCAGTACCATTTCCATTTTCCTTGTCTCTGATACTCTGTTGAATATCCATTTTGAAATACTATCTTTGTTAAATTCACATGCTCATTTCATAGGTTCATAGGAGGTTATTAGGCTAGCGGCCCTAGAGTCCTTACAAGCCTAGCCAGGTTATTCCAGACATGCCTCTCTGCTTCATATGAAATGGAAGTTTATTCCAGAGTAGCAGCAATCTCTGGGAGATGTAGTGCTCCCTCAACATGTTCTTTTAATGTCACAGGTTAGGTTAAGACCCCTACAGCGAATGACTCTTGTACCATTTGATTTGTGGATGTGCAGCCTAACCATCAGGGCAAGGTCAGAGACTGTCCTGTAGGGCAGGCACAAGTTGCCTCTCAGCAGCCTATAGAATACAGAGTACAGAGACAGGGCTTTCAGTCAATCCATGCAAGTCATGGTGTGGAGGTCTCATTTTCTTGGTGAGAAACCTCTGTGGTCTCTCCAGCTGCTGCAGGTGTCTGGTGAGGTACATGCAGAAGGGAGCACTGTACACTATTAATGGTCTGATGAGGGTCAAGTACAGTGTAGTTATAACATCCCTTGACCTGAATGCGATGCTCTTAATTATGAGATGTGCAAAGTAAGGCTTTCCTTACCACTGTAGAAACTTGGTGGTCGAAGTTCAGATTGCCATCTACCTGTGTTTTCAGATCTAGCACCAATGGGTTTGATCTTAGGGGCAAGCTGTCAACACTGTAATTAGCAGGGAATTCTGCTTTGCCAAAGTGGATAATAATGCACATTTTTGCATTTAGTTTTAGACCGTGGCTTTGGTACCAGTCATTTGTCTCTGTTAGCCTCTCCTGTAATATGTTAACATTGTTGGGGGACTCAATGATTGCACCCAACTTGCAATAATCAGAGAACTTGGCAAGACAAAGGCTGTCAACTTTATCCTGGACTTCTGAAAAATAGATCCCAAACAGTAAAGGGCCCAGCAAAGATCCTTGTGGTATGCCACTGCTGATGGATCTACTGGTAGAGGTGGAGTCACCATCGTTGACAGTATGTGTTCTGTGAGCCAAGCGGCTACCCATCTAGTGATGTAAGGGTTAATCCCCAGCTGGGAAAGTTTCTCAATGATACCTGAGTGGGGGATTACGTCAAAAGCCTTGGCTAGGTCAAGATGAGCAGTATGCACTGTCTTACCTTCAACCACAGCTTTGTGGGTGACTTTCTCGAAGAAGTCTACTAGGTTTAATAGGCATGATCTACCCTTAACAAAGCCAAAATGGGTTGGATCTAGAGTTTGAAGGTCATTTATGCCCTTGTTGGTAAGGACAGGCTGGTTAGACTTATGGGTCTATAGTTCCCAAGGTTGGCTGATGGCCCCACTTTGTGCAAGGGGATTACTGTTCTCCACTCTGCTGGAACAAAGCCTCTCAGACTATAGCTAAAGAGAATGCCAAGTGGATCTGCTAGGTCCTGTTTTAGATTGCTTAATAAGCAAACTTGGATGTTATCTTGTCCCACTGAGGCAGTGTTGTTGGCCATATATGACCTGATCTCTAGAGATACTAGCAACACTGCTATTTGCTCCCTGCGTTCTTAATATAATTCAACATTCTTTCCTTTTGTCTATACCTGTAAGACCATTTACATTCTAAGATATTATGGAGAGATTAGTCATCATCATAGAAAAGTACTGTTCTCATCTATTATGCAGCTCTTTTGAATGTTTATTCCCTACTTTTGTCTCACATATACACACCGTTTGCCAGACTGATCTTTTATACAGTTGTTTCTTCACATCTCCATTTGAACCCATGGCACATTTTCGAGACACTCTTGCTTAATGAAAAACCTAAAAATCAGCTCATCCCCTATTACTATAGAACAAACACAGCTCCCTTTTCACCTTTGGCTGGTAGCAGGGTAAAGAACTCTGATAATATGCAACTCTTCCTCTTCTGGAAAATAAGCTTATTTTGACTTGCCCCACAGCTTGAACAGGAAATGAATACTGGACTCCACTAGCCAGAGGCCAAAAGAGAACTGTCAGACTGCCTCAGTAACCAAAAATATTAAAAAAAAAAAAAAAAAAGCCATGATTGGGACTTCCTGTGATGGTACTGTGATAACAGGCTGCTTTTTCCTGGTTGATCACACTACTGTTAGTTGCAAGTTCATTAAAAATTGTGACAAGTCCTTACATTTTAAGAAATGGTATTTACTTCATAGATTGTTTGACATTTACATTTATGACAAAGGCTGTGAAAAGAAATCAGCTTGTTGGACTTCATTTGATATAGTTAGTGATGGACTTTTTGAGCTTCTTCTAAGGCTCCCTGGAAGCACATATTGACAGATATAAATGAAGTGAATACAAGGGTGGCTAATTTTATATAACAAGTGAATAGACAAAATGCCAAAGTGTTCAAGCCTTAAACAATCACTTTAGCACCACTAAGAAACTTCAGCAAGACAATAAGATATTCAAGAACAGTACAGTATGCAAGCTTGGAGGTAAAATGGCACTGTTAAAAGAAAAAAAATTGACCAGGAGGTCAGGGCTCACTGGAAGAACATTCAAGTGACTGCAGTGCTACAAAAGGGAAGAGGGAACTCTGACTGCCTGGCATTCATGAAGGAAGAACTTCCATGTTGGATTGGTCTGCAGGCTCACCATATTAAAATCTCGACAGCTTATCATATTTTTTTTTCTGGCTGGGCCCAGCAGTGTTGACTTGGCATCCATTGTACTTTATGCTGTGCTTTGAGACATTTTTTGCTTTGAGTAATACCACAACAGAAAAAAGGAATTCTCTTTGGAAAATAATTGTTTTGACATAAACTAGATGAAAAACAGGGCAATTCCGGGCACCAGTAAAGGAGTGTTGGCTATAGAATTAAAGTTAAGTCTGGTCCACTCAGTCTCCATCCATCCCATAAGGAATGAAAATCTTTACGGGCCTAAAGGATGCATTGCTTTGTATATGTGAATACAACACTTCAAAGGGAGTGAATCCAGTAGCTGAAGACGAGGAAAAAAGGGATAACATAGTTCAACAAAAGGAAGCTGTGAAGGAAAATAATTCCACTGCACTTAAACCACAAAGGCAAAGAGCCCTAATCAATTTCCTATACTCAAACACATAACACTGCAGAAGCAAAAAGTGGCCTAACAGGGAAAGTAATATGATCTCCCTACAGAATCATAGGCTTAACTCTGCACACAGTGACACTGTTGTACAAGTTGTGCTCATATGAGGTATTATATCAGGTGACTGTAATTTAATTTAGGTTATAGTAATATTAATTATTTGTACCACTGCAAGTTGTGCTCATCTGGGGTATTATATCAGGTGATTGTAATTTAATTTAGGTTATGGTAATATTAATTATTTGTATCACTATGTATGTTGCTAAGACAATCTATACAGTTTGTAATATATTGACTAACTTAAATGGATTATTTTCAGTTATTTTATTTGTTTCTAGAGATGTACTGAATTCTTGTTCAAATGTTTGAGATGATGTACATATTACCTGCAGGAGTTCTAATTTTCTTGGAAATGCATATTGGGGGAAGGTGGCTGGGCTGATTACCTGAGCACATTTGAAGATGGTATCCCTTGTTTTACTTGTTATTTTAAAATAATGGAATTGGAGCTAAGCAGAGCAACAGTTTATAAAATGATATTGTAAAGCTACAATAACAAATATGATTTTTTTGTTAATTACTGGAAATGGCACAGAAGCTCTTACAACACGTCTACTTACATTTCTTTTTTTCCAGTAGCTTCTACACTGAGTCAACTGTTTTCTTTTACCAGTAGCTTATGCAATCTGTCAGCTTTGTTTTCTTTTAAGCAAATTCAGTCAGCAAAATTGGAGCCTCTGTCTAGTTAACTCTGTGTTGTAATCCTTATGTAGTGCATGGTAACATAAAAGGGTTTTGAAATGGATAAGATTAGTACATTGGGAGTTTAAACAATGAAATTCATTTGCTGAATGCTGACCATGGGAAAATATTCACTGAGCTCCATCATGTCATCAATGAGTCATCGATTACATTTGTTTGTCGATGCTTTATATGTTATGAGGCTGAACTACAATGAATTGGATACGTTTCATCTGTATGCTACATTATGGCCTGGGTTTTGGCTGGATGAGATTTTATTTTATATTTTTTGGCCAACTGGTCAGCTCTTGTACAAGCTTTGATTAGTTTAACTCAGTGCTTCACAGTCAAGTGGAAATTATGGTTCAAATGACTGCAATATTCATGTAAGATTTCTAATGCTAAAAAACAGAAATTTGTGTTGTTAAGACTATGCCTATTTGATTAATGCCAGATGCCTGAACCAGTCTGATTATTAATTCTGTGTTATGCTAAAATTACTGTCAAATAATTGATACTGACCAATAAATATTCTGATGTAACACAATAGTTACACTTTAATCATTAATTATAGAGTTATACTACCAAAGCCATGCTGAATCTTGCAAGTTGAACAAACTGGTTATAGATTAAAATAGCATCATTGTACCAGAATGTTATAATTTTTGCCTTTATAGGGCTGGAGAGACTGGAGTGGGAGGTTGGGGAAATACCAGCCAGTTTTCTTCATGAATGTCAATGAATAATATTACAGGCCATGGTAATATCAATTTCACTAGGGAATGGAGATGGACTTACAAAGACGAACTGAACAGGGGATGTAGACTGCTTTTACACGGAAATGCATGAACATTTAAGTCAGATGTCATAGGAATATTATAACTTATAGGTTCATATGTTAGTACTAAGCTAATTGCCCTTGCAAGCCATTTAAGCCTAGCCAATTATCCCTTGTGAGACTCAAACCCCGCACCTTCTGCTTGTAAGGCAAAACACCTTAACCATTAGGCCACCCTCCCAACTCTTGTTTGCATCCTTTTATTTACCTCTGACTATCCACATGTTCCAGGTCACTAGAGAAATAGCCATATATGGTGCCACCATCAGCCAAGCAGCTATGAGGTGCATTTTTCATTTTCTGGCCTAGACCCCTTCCAATGGTGGCTTATTAAGAGGGCTTGGTACCCTTTTTTCAACCCTGTGATATCAGTGTTATCACCCAGGCGTTATAGTGACTGGTATGTGGACATGGCTCTATCAATCTATAACCGTAAACCTTAGTGCTGCATGTAAACACACTACTCTTTCTCCAAAAGGTACTGGCATTCAGCAAGCCAAAAGTACAGTCATCACACTTGGGTTATCTGACTGCAGGTAGCCCTCAGTCGGCCCGAATACCAGAGTCTTTGGATTTCTGCTTCGGATGCTGTCGCCTCATCCGTGACGTCAGGTTGTCAGGGGTATAAAACATGCAGCCGACACCATTACATCAGTTTTTCTTGCCCCAGATGTCAGAAGCCCCCAAAACAGGAAGCAATCAAATGGTGTGGAACACGTCTAGTAAAAAGTAAATACCATTTCCATAAGATATGGCCAAAAAAGAGGATAGCTAAAAAGTATAGAAAGACGGGGCTGGAGGGAAGGTAACCAGGACTGCAACAGTGAATACACTCGAACAGCTACATTTATGGTAAGTGTACACAACTGTACTACGTTCTTCGTGTTTCACTGTTGCAGTCATCACACTTGGCTTGATTCCCAAAGCTGAGAAAGGGTGGAGGCAGTCAAGAAGTAGTAGGGCTGGCTAGCAGGCCTTGTAAGACTGCTGTGGCAAATCCAGCTCTGGATTTGGAAAAGATAGGTAAGTGGTAATGCTTGGTGAAGGTGTGTACTGAACTCCAGGTTGCAGCTTCCAGGATGTCCCTGGTAGGGACTACCCTGAGAAAAGCTGTAGAGTCTGAGGTAGCCCTAGTGGAATGAGGCCTGATCCCCTGTGGGGTACGTTTTCCATGGTGTTTGTATCAGAAATGGATGCAGTGTGCTATCCATTTAGAAATGGTTCGTTTCAAAATGGCTTTGCCCTCTGCCCCTGTAACAAAGCAAAAGTACAGTTTTGTACCTACCATAAATGTAGATGTTCGAGGATTCCCTTGCTGCAGTCCTGACTATCGGGTATAGTCCATTTCCTCGTCTTCTCTTTGCCCAGATGTCAGAAGACCCAAAAAGACAAGTCCCAAAAACAACCTGCACCAATAAACATGTACAATATATACAGTAATATATATATACAAAAAATATAAGCATGTAAACTCACCTACACAACCACCCTGAAACACAGACAACATCTACATTTATATAGGTACAAAACTGTACTATGTTCTCTTCCCTTGCTGCAGTCGAATCCCAAAAGAGAGGTAAGGGAGGCTGGCAAATTATAAAGTAGCAGGAGCTGACAACATGCCTTGTAAAACAGCTGTGGCAAAACCAGCTCTAGTCTTAGAGTATATAGGCAGGTGATAATGCCTAGAGAAAGTATGCACTGAACTCCAAGTAGCTGCTTCCAGAATATCCTTAGTTGCCACCCCCCTTAGAAATGCTGTTGAAGTGGCAGTAGCCAATCCCAGCTGGAACCTCTTTGCCATGATGGGAATAACAAGCCAATCCACCTAGAAATAGTTTGTTTTGACACAGGCTTGCCCTGTGAACTCAAAGCAAAGAAACAAGTAACTGCTGAGACTGCCTAAAATCTTTAGTCCTGCTCAAATAATATGCCTGTGTACATAAAAAGTGTGCAAAATCTTTTCCCGTTTGGTTTAAAGCCACACTAGAAACCACCTTCGCATAAAGGAAGGATTAGTACGTAATGAAACCCTGTCCTTATGGAAAACCAAAAGGGCTCTACTGCCATAAGGGCCTGCAACTCAGACACCCTTCTTGCAGAAGTAATAGCCAACAGAAAAGCAGTCTTCCATGACAAATATTTCAATTCAGCAGTAGCTGCAGGCTCAAAAGGTTGTAGAGTAAGTTTTCAACACAAAATTGAGATCCCAAGCAGGAGTAGGAGCTCTTATATTCTTTGCCCTAAGAAACTGCTTTGACAAACAATCCGAAAAACAAAGGTGGGTCACAATCATAGTGAGCTGAAATTGCTGCAGCATGAATCTTGGAAAGGAAGAAGGACAAACCTTTGTCCAATTCAGTAAGAAGATAGAGAGCCACACACTCAAATTAGGCTCTGAAATCTCCAAATTCTTTAAAATAAAAATCTCTTCCATTTTTCACTCTCCTAGTACTAGGCCTTCTAGCTTCCATAATCACATTTAAAACTTGTTGAGGAAGCTGAGACCTCAACACAGAATATGCCAAGCTGTGAGATGAAGAGATTGAAGCTTGACATTGAGCAGATGACCGTCCTTCTGAGATAACAGATGAGGAATCAGAGGTAAAAGGCCAGGAGGCTTCTTTACAAGACTCCTTTAGAAGTGGGTACCAGTGTGCCGAGAGGCCAATCTGGAGCTATCAATCATCCTTGGCCTGTGTTGTCTGACCTGACCTTTAGTAGAAGAAGAAGGAAGAAGGAGAGGGAGAAAGGCATAGACATGAAGGTTTTTCCAACTGAAAGACAGATATCCACTTCAAGCTGTGTGTGTGAAACCCCTTTGTGCAATACTTTGGCAGCTGGTGGTTTAACAGATCTATGTCTGGAGTTCCCCATGACACTGTCAATTTCTGAAATACATGAAGATCCAGTTTCCACATTTGTCTGCTTAATACATCTGCTAGGGGAGTTCTGTGCCCTGGCAGAAACCTTATAAAATCATTGCTTTGCCCTGCATAGGATAAGAATGTGTTCCCCCTTGCTTGTTGATGTACCACATGACAGTTGTGTTGTCTGTCAGAATCAACACCTGCCCTGGAAGGCAAGGTATTATTTGAATGACAGTGTCCAAATCTTGGCAGTGCTGTGTCCATACATTTTGAGATACCATTGCAGCTTCATATACAGTTTGGCATTTTTGGGGAAGCCACAGAATAAGAGATGCCATGAACCCTGCTTGAAGAGGACTGTCCTTGCAGTCAGCACGGACTGATGAGATAGTTGATGGAAGTAAAGTGACAGACTCTTTTGTTTGTCCGGGTTAAAAAGGCCATCTGAGCTGCTGTATTCAGTCTCACACCCAGAAAGCACATGTCTTGAGAGGGTACTAGACTGGACTTTATTTGAATACCCTAGGCATCTTAGCACTGCTATGACATATTCCAGATGCTGTAGAAGGTGTTCCTTTTCTTGAGCCAGAATCAGGGGATAGATTTGAATGCCTTGAAGCCTGAAGTAAGCTATCACTGGAGCCAGAACCTTTGTGAATACTCTGATAAGCCAAAGGGCAATGCAGAGAACTGATAATGAAAATCTCCAGTTCAAACCGCAGATACTTTCTGCAACTTAGCCTTATAGGCACATGAAGGTAAGCTTCCTTGAGATCCAAAGTTACCATCCAGTGATCCTTGCCCAGCAGAGGTAACAGTTGCTGTAACGCCAACATCTTGAACTTGGGAATGTCCAGATAAGTGTTGAGGATAGATAAATCCAGAATTGGTCTCCACGTGTTCCCCTTCTTTGGTACTAGGAACAGGCAAGCCCTTTCTGATACAGGGACTGGCTGAATGGCCCCTATCTGGAGTAACTGAGAAACTTGAGCCTCTTTTTTCTTTGTGGAGGAGGAACATCTGGCATGCCTTTGAAAGGGGCATTGTGTGGAAATAAAATCTGTAACCGTGATGAATAATATCCAGCACCCATCTGTCTTGAGTGATTAAATCCCATTTTCTTTAAAACTGCTGGTCCAAACAACACATCGGACTGTAAAGGAGCATCCAAAATCCTAGTCTTAACATGCTCAGCTAAATTCTGATCCTTCAACCAGGCATGTCAAGAACAGAACTAGTAGCAGCCACCCTCGAGGAGGCCTGAACAGCATCAAAACCACACTGCAAAGAATGCTTACCCACTTGTTCAGACACATGAACCAAATCCAGCAATTCTTTACACTCAATACCTTCCGCCAAAGCATCCACCTTAGATTTCAATTGTGAAAGGAGATAATTTTGATATTTCAGCATATGAAACTGACAATTTCATGGCTAGAGTGGAAGAAGTATATACTTTCTTACCCCACCTATCCAAAGCCCTTGCCTCTTTATCAGAGGGTACAGGATTTTTAACCACAGAAGCTTTAACACCTTTAGGCCCCTGAGAAACAGTTTCTGGGTCCGCCCTGGGACTCTTAAACAAATACTTATGAGCTTGGGCACCCTATAATACCTATCAGGCTTAACAGGAGCAGGAGGCAAGGAGTCAGGGTTCAGAGAAGCCTCTGCAAAAACACAGGAGGAATAGCTAAGGGCCTATGCTGGGGCAAAACAAGAATTCCCTAAGCCTTTTCTGGAGTCAGAGTAATCTTGGCCTTCCCATTTAAAGTGCTCCCTCATGGAGTGAAGAGTCTCTGAAAATGAAAAATCCTCAGGAGGAGAAGCTGTGGAATCATCCACATCAGAATCAGAATAAGTAGGAAACTCTTGCAAGTCTTCCACAGAAGACTCTGAAGCCTGTGAACACTGTTCAAAACTATCAAACTCCTGTTCCACCCTAGGCCTCTTATCAGGTGGGGCATAGAACCTCTAATCAGAGTAATCAAATCTTCTGCCATTTTAAGCATATGTTTCTTAGGCACAGAGCCCGAAATGCTAGGAGAAGCCCCCACAGAAGCTGAACTTGGCCTACCTCTAAAAGAAGCTTTGGCAACAGAAGGAGAGGCCCTAACTACCTTGGGAAGAGAGGGAAGAACAGTTACCTGAGAAGCCCCTCAGCCTGGCCTACCTCCTGAGAGGGCACATCCTGTAACAGTAAAGTATCTGCCTGAGACTCCATAGAGACTCCTGGCAAAACCTCTGGCTCCCCTGAGCCTTCTAAAGGACCGGCCCGGGACTGCCGGTTCCTCACCCCTAGGCTTCACTGTTTTGTCCTTGGCTTCTCTTGGAAGCAGGCGCCGGAGCATCCGACGGCATATTATAATTCAGCAGCTTCCCAAACACTAACCTAGCACAATCAAGCCTCCTCTAATAATTAAACTTTAAAAATCCTAGCACAAGCGGGCAACCAACAATGTCGTTAAACAAGGTATACACAATGTATGATAATCCGTATCTGCTTCCCACAAGAAATACAGTTATTCACTTTTTCTGACATCCGTTAAATACTGAGGCAAGAAAACAAAATGTTCCCAACGGGTTAACTCTGTTTTCGGTCTGAAACCCGGTTTCGAAAATCTCAGAACGCCAACCTGCACTCGCAAAATTGCTTCTGCATCGGACCATGCGGCAAAACGAGGAAAAAGCCGGTCATGCGCATTAGTACCCTTGCGCGCTGCGACGTCGTCTAAAGCGCCCTGGTATTCGGGCGGACTATACCCGATAGTCAGGACTGCAGCAAGGGAAGACGAAGAACATCTAGCAGCTGGTCAGATTTTCTGAAAGGTTTAGTCCTATCAAGGTATAACCTGAACTGTCTGTGCACATCCAAGGAGTGCAGGATCCTTTCCCCTTTATTCTGAGGATTAGGAAAAAAGGTTGGCAAATGGATGGATTAGTTTAAAGCCACACTGGATACCACCTTATGCGTAAAAGATGGGTTAGTCCTGAGGGAAACCCTGTCTGCATGGAAGATAATGAAGGGTTCCACAGCCATAAGGGCCTGTAACTCAGACACTCTTCTTGCTGAAGTGATGGCTAGCAGTAAGGCTGTTTTCCAAGAGAGGAATTTTAACTCTGCTGTAGCAGCAGGCTCAAAAGGGGTAAGCGTGAGCTTCTCTAGTACAAAGTTACGGTCCCAGGCAGGAGTGGGAGCTCTCCTTGGGGGTCTTAAATTGTTAGCTCCTCTCAGGAAATGTTTGATCAGAGGGTGAGAGAAGAGGGGTGGCTCAGTATTGTAATGAGCTGAGATGGCAGAGGCATGAATCTTAATTGATGAGAAGGATAGGCCTTTATGGACCAGCTCTGCTAGGTAATCTAGGATTTGAGGCAAGGGGGGCACGGCTGTGTCCTTCCTTTGATACTGGCTCCAAGAACAGTATCTATTCCACTCTTCTGAATAGGATTTCCTAGTATTGGGCCTCCTGGCCTCAAGGATAACATCCAGCACCTGTTTGCTGAGGGTTGCTGGTGATGTATTCAGGGAATAAGTCAGGCTGCCAGGTTCAGGGTTTGCAGCTGAGGATGCAAAATCTGTCCCTCCTGCTGGGACAGTCTGGTGTAGGTGCCAGGGTGGTGCTGCTGTCAGACTGCGTAGGAGTGGGTACCAGTATTGGCATGGCCAATCTGGTGCAATAAGTATTGTCCTTGGCCTGCCCTGTTTGATCTTGAGGAGTACTTTTGGAAGGAGGGACAGTGGAGGAAAGGCACAGATTGAGAGGTTTTTCCATGTGAAGGATAGGGCATCCACTTTCCAAGCTTGGCTGTGGGGAATTCTGGTGTAAAATTTGTTTAGTTGATGGTTTTGGGGTGATGCAAAGTGGTCCACCTCTGGTGTCCCCCACCTCTGTATTAGAAGTTTGAATGAGTTTGGTTCCAGTTTCTACTCGTGTGAGTCCATTAGATTTCTGCTTAAGTCATCTGCCAGTGAATATTGTTTGCCTGGCAAGAATTGAGCATGCAGGTGCACTTGGTTGCTTAAGGCTGTGTTCCACAGAGCCATGGCTAACCTGCAGAGTGGGTAGTAGTGAGTTCCCCCCAGCTTGTTTACGTATCACATAACTGTGGTGCTGTCTGTCTTTATCAGAAATTATCCCGACAGGATAAGGTATTTGAAGGCGGTCAGTGCATTCTGTACAGCTAACATTTCTTTTTGACTGATATATAGGTGAATTTGCCCTGGGCTTCATTTGCCTTGAATGCGTTTGCCTGCCATGTGAGTCCCCCATGCATAGTCTGATGTGTCTGTTGTCTGAGTTTGGACGGCGAGGAGGTTGTGAGAAAGGGAGTCCATTGTTGTGGTTGCAAGCTTCTGCCCACCAAAAGAACTCTGTCCTTAGGCAAAGAATGCTAGGAATCACTGTTTCCAGGTCCTGGGAATATTGACACCAGAGATTTTTTAAGTACCACTGAAGTTTCCTCATATGCAGTCTTGCATATGGAATCAGTAGAATACATGCAGCCAAGAACCCTAGGGCTTGCAGTATTTTTCTTGCAGATAGCTGGGTTTGGGTGGCCAGTAGTTTGAAATAAGTTGCCAAATAAACCTGCTTTTCTGGAGTGAGGAATGCCATCTGGGAAGTTGTGTTCAGGCTTGCTCCCAGGAATACAATCTTTTGTCTGTATACCAGATGAGATTTATTTTCGTTGATGATATACACCAAAAAAGTTAGGAATCTCTTTACAAACGTCAGGTGCTGAAGTAGCAATTTTTGACTGTCCGCCTGAATCAGGCAATCGTCCAAGTATGGGTAAATATGAATATTTCTCTGCCTGCAGTAAGCAATGGCTGGAGCTATGCACTTTGTAAATATCCTGGGTGCAGTAGATAAGGCAAAGGGAAGTGCAGAGAACTGACAGTGCATAGAGTCTGCCCTGAAACGTAGATATTTCCTGCAAGATTCTCTTATGGGGATGTGCAGATAAGCTTCTTTTAAGTCTAGGGTGACTAGCCAGGAGTCCTTGGCTAGCACAGGAAGGAGCTGCTGGAGTGTAAGCATTTTGAATTTTAGAACCACCAGGAAGGTGTTTAGGATTGACAGATCCAGAATAGGGTGCCAAGAATTCTCTTTCCTGGGCACCAGGAACAGACTGGAGTAGAAACCCTGTCCCCTTTGCTCTGTTGGCACAGGTTGAATAGCCCTGATACTGAGAAGAGAAAGTACTTGCTTTTGGGCCTCTGTCCACTGGTTTGGAGGAAGGTCTGGCAATCCGCTTGGGGTTGGCAGAGTAGAAATAGAATCTGTATCCCTGGGATGCAATGTTTTAACTCATTCACTCCGGAGCAGCTCAGGAAAAGCTGCCTGCTTAATTCCACCATAGGAACAACAGTGCAGCCTGAGCTAATTTTCAGAAAATCCATTTGTAATACCAAACAGAAAACCAATGTTCATAACTCTAACTATAAGAGCTAGACTAAAAATGTAAACGTGAAAGTTGTTCAGCAGACACTGAACTTTCCAACAGTGTAAATGTTGATAGTGCATATCAAAGTCATTATTAAATATCTGGCAAGGAAGGCTGTTATTGTGCATATTTTTTACCTTTTTGGAAAAGCAAAGCACAATATCTTAGTCAATGTACCATGCAGATCCATACAATTTGAATTTAATTTGTTAATATGAATGCCAGCTTTAAAATGATACCTTAACCATTACTGTGGGATGCTCCTTTCTTGAGATATTCACAGAAATATGATGAATATATTATTTCTCATAACTGATAAATAAACAAAGCATAATATCTCATCACCTGTAACAGACAGAGCCTACATATCAGTGTAGAAGTTGTGCATCTGAATGTCAGCTTCAAAATGATGCATCATTTGTGTGATCACCATGCTCCCTTGCAAAGATATGAGCATAATAATGAGAAGTTATGAGAAGCCAGCTACTATCTATCCAATCCATAATTCAAGGGACTTCATTTGTAGTTAGGGTACTCCAACTACCTAAGAATGTTTCAACTATTTAAACTATCTGTATAACCCTGTTATTGTTCATGCGACCTTGAAAGTATTACCTTGTATTCTTATCTCCTGTGTGTTGTTTTTGTCATAACTACCCTCTATGGAGCTTTTCTCCCCGGGCCTCCACTGAAAATGGACATGTATCCAGTTGGACTAGCCCGGTCAACAAATGTAAAATAAATAAAATAAAATAAATAAAGTTTTGTAAATGTATAACTTTCATAATCATACAAGACTAAAACTGTGATATCTGTACATGTGTACAGTGCACAGACACAGCTCTTTTACCATGCTGTAAGGAGTAATAGTGTCTTCAAAATGAGGTTTTACTTGGCACACTGACTTCTCCCTTGCAAAGTTATTTACCAAAATATGGAAAAAAAAATAGTTTCCATAACATAATTCCAAACAAACTTTGATATCTGCACATGTGTCCAACATACAGGCACCATTCTTTTCCCATGTTAGAACTATCAATACTGTCTTCAAAATGAGGTATTACTTAGCACATTCAGATGCTCCCTTGCAAAGTTATTTACCAAAATATGAAAAAAAAATCATAATTTCCATAACCCAAGTCCGAAACAAACTTTGATATCTGCACATGTGTGCAACATACAGACACAATTCGTTTACCATGATGGAACTACCAATACTGTCTTCAAAATGAGGTATTACTTGGCACACTGACATGCTCCCTTGCACAGTTATTTACCCAAATATGAAAAAATCATAAATTTTCATAATCCAAGTTTTACCATGTAGACACATATGATTGTAAATATGCACATTCTTGGTGTAGCCAGCATACTGCTGAATGGGTACATGTAAAGAGAAAAAGCAAGGTAAGGACTACCACTCCACTAATGAACCCAGGACAGGCATGGGACTTCAGCAGCAGGCAAGGCCATCTGAGCTGTGCTAGCTACCCACTCAGACAGCTGATACCACTGCAGTCTCACAACCTCCTTCAGTGTCAGCAGTCTGCCTTACCTATGCCTTTTCTCTTTACATGTGTCCATTCAGCAATGGACCTAAGGGATCAATTTCTGTATTAGTAAGCCCTTCCTGTCATCTAACTCTACACATGCCTGATAAAAACAGACTAAAAAACGAAGTATTGCAGGATGGTCAATGATATATTACATAGTACGTGGTAGCACCCTCCTAAAACAGATCTTTCTCAGCATCCTCATCAGCTCCTTACCACAGTTATTTGCCAAACTCAGACTGCAAAGGTCTGTCGGATAGGCCATGTCCTTGCCGTAACTCAGATAGAGGCAATTCATCCTCTGTGTCAAAATCTGATTCAAGTTGATGAGCAGTATTGTGTGTGCCATCATACCTTAGCTGGGCTAGTGGCATGTCATCCTCACTGTCGTGGTCAGTTTCATCAAGAGTGGTGAGTTCAGGGGTAGAGGGTAGGGGTCTGTCAGGAATCGCTGGGACAGGGGCATCATCTTTATCAGCAATAATGGCCTTCTCACGCAGACGTGCCAGTGAAATATAATCATCGGCATCATAATCGTCATCCTCACTCTGGTTTGCCTTACGTTGTGAATCAAGGTCCAATTCCATTTCGGACCCACTGGTATTACTGTCAGAATCAGTATCCTCGCCCAAGTAAATGTCGGTTGACTTCTTAGCAGATGGCATCTTCACTGAGGGGTGCGATGTCGGGTGAATGCAAAGCTGAAAAAGACAATGGTATAGAACAATATAATGTTATGTTACTCACCTACACAGAGGCAGCTGCAAAGCAACACAACATGCAGTATGTAGTGATAGTTTGAGACCTTCAACTGTTTCATCGTATGTGGTTCAGTTACATTAATTCACAAAGATATGAACTACATTAATAAAATGGATACTTGCATCTGTATGTTACTTGTGAAAATACAGATAAACATATATATATATATATATATATATATATATATATATATATATATTAGTCCGGTGGACCGCGGTGGTGGTGCTGCGGTAGCGTTGTCGTCTCACAGTAAGACGCTGTCCGGTTCGATTCTCAGCTAGAGCGTCTTCTGCGTGGAGACATGCGTGAATGGGAGTACCTTCGTTGAAGGTTGTGCGTAAGGGCTGGTAACTCGGCGCGTAAAAATCAACTACCAATCATTAGCGGACCGGAGTTCCGCTGTGGCGACCCCTAACCGGGAAAAGCCGAAAGACTCAACATATATATCCTAGTCCGGTTTGGGTAGCATTGGTTCAGTCTAACCAAGGACCTCTGGGTATGGGAACTGATTGCTGCAGTATATAAAACCGAGTTCATGACCTTTCATTTCTTTATAGGGTTGTCTCCCCTGCAAGCAGACCGTGTGTCCTTAGCTGGGCCAGCTGCTTGCTCCTGTCCTGGAAAAAAAATCCTACAGAGGAAGGAGGGACAGGTTTCTAATATTCATGAATGATGGTGCTTGGGGGCATATTTTACAGTTCGGTAAATTAAACAGATTCATGGTCATAAAGTCCTGTTTTATGATTTTTCAGTCCTACACCCACTGCTAATACTAGAAAGCTTTATTTCCAGTTTGAGCAGGAGGATATTTCTTTTTGCATACCATGTCAAAGAGACATACTTGTCAAGTTCTTGAATGGATGAGTTACAGCATTTTTAGCTCACCTTCTTGCTTTGTGGGTTACACACACTAATCTCTCTCTCTCTATATATATATATATATATATATATATATAAATAAAATAAGGGGTTTCAGAGGCTAGGTAGTTGATGAAGAATGGGGGGGTGGCTTGCAATGACTACAAGCAGAGAAAAAAAAAACAGTCTGGCTTGTGCATTCATCAATGTGATAACGAGTTGTACTTCTGTGAATAACAGTGACAGCTCCTGACAGTTTTACCGGAAAAGTGATAATGACTCAGTGCTATATTGTAACTGACTTAGTGCTAAGGTGATAATGACCTGCCTTTCATTACTGCAAAGGTATGCATGTTCAGACACAGGTGATAATTGCTGCACATAACCTGTTGAGTAGGTACTCATATCACCTTGTGCTGCTGTTATGTAATACAGTAATTCAGTAAAATAGTATAATACTTAGCCCTTTCCCTCCCACCCAAGTTGCACACATTACTGACAAAGGCCAGAAAAATTCCCAAAATATAACATAGCTCCATGCAGGTAGTAGTCAGCAAGTAATAACCTTTATCTCACTCAGACAACTACTGAGTATAGTCAGAAATACAATAAGCCTAGACAAAATCTCTACCTTATGTGGCTGAACTGTAAGTAATAAGAAATACAGCTAATAGCCATTCATTAAAAAGACAATATAGTTTGGTAAGAGAAACACATATATACCATATTCATATCATGGTACAAGTTGTTTACAAAAATAAATCATTATAGTATATATATATATATATATATATATATATATATATATATATATATATATATATATATATAATATTTAATGATGGAGCCACCATGTGGACTAAGTTGTACTAAAAGGAACTAATGAGCGTGTCTGTTTACCAGCAGGCCTGTTAACGGTGGATTTTGTTTTTGATGACTTGCAGTATGTGGGTTTGTGGTAAAAGTAGAGCATTTTATGGTAGGCAATACTTTAATCTTAGCAAAAGAATATTATAGTTTGCTAGGACCTCAAAAAGTCATTTTCCATGGCTTACTGATCAGTGGCATAGCTAGAGTTTGTGCTAGTAAGCTAGTAAGATTGCATTAGGGAATAGATGACAAAATGACAAGTTCATAGTTACTAGGTATCTCCGCCAAAGTAAAAAATACAACACAGTATAGTATCAGCAATCCATCTACATACTGTGGAAGTAGAACCCACAGCCTTCTGCATCAAAAGCATGTATACTACCTGTAATAACACACAGACTTTGCAATCCACTATCACTTAAAACATGCCCATGGTTATTTTAAAACTTCTAAAACTGTACAAAGGATTCTTAGTTTATTTTCCCATACATAACTAGCACACTTAACACCTTTCACAATGTCAACTCTACTTAGTGCAATACTGGCAAAAGATTAACCAAAGAAGAACAGCATCTGATCACAAAAGCCTACATTTTTAATAATACTGAAAGCTCCATTTTATATTTCCGTATACAAAAAACACCAATCGGATAAAAGCAAATGACTGCAATGCCAACTACTCTTGCTTGTTCATTTTATGTTGCAAAAAGAAATTCCAAGTAGCAAAGTACCCAGTCAGCATTTCGGTACAGGTTTAAAATGCAGATATTACTTATGAAAACTAAAATTACACAGTAGTACAATAACCACATTCCAAAGAACTGCAAACACATTTAACTACTTCATATAATTTAAAAAAAAATGTGAAACATATGCTAGAGGCTGTAAATATAAAGAATACAAAAAAAATCAAACAAGTTTCAACACCAGTGCCTAAAGTGATACCTCTGGTAGGCCAGTGCGAAAGTCGACTTCAGTAAGCACAGGTGTAACCAGGCATACACTGTCCACTCAGATTAATGCCATTTTCTTCTTTAGCACCTCTCAGAAACATATGGGTCTCATAATCAAATGCCAGGATGTCTATAACTCCCTACAGACACAATGCAGTTCAACATGTATGTTTATAAACACACAAATGTTCCTCTAACAACATGTATGTGTGGAGGCATGCATGAATGGGCGTGGCTTCGTTGAAGGTTGTGTGTCAGGGCTGGTAACTCGGCATGTAAAAATCCACTACCAAACATTAGTGGACCGGAGTTCCGCTGTGGCAACCCCTAACCCACATAAGCCAAAAGACACAACAACACAGAGGAGCAGCTGTGAATGATACATTTTTTTAAGTTCACAGGGTGCAATATTTACAATGTGCACTGTCACATTACCCAGCATTTAAAAAAAATGTACATACTGTGTGAGGGTACAAAATAGAAATTCCTAAGAGGAAGGACATAGTATCAGTCTTTGGGTATTGTTAAACCAAGACAATTAATATAAAGACATTTTTATTTTCTTCATAATTTCATACAAGTTAACAGATGCTATCATATATACACAATGATCACACATATGATTTTTTTGCTTCTCCCCTTCAAGTCTCATCTTCTGCCAAGTAAGGCTCCATTTCTAAGCAAATGGTCTATAATCTTCTAACCTGGTATCCAGTCATATAAACTTAATCTTCTCCCTTTCTGAAAGCTACTCTGAAAATATGCTCAACTGTTGTATGAACAGACTATGCTAGTGCCACAGTTAGTCCCTTGAAGAAAATGCACTAAACAGGACCGTGACCAATTGTATACCATTCCTAAACCTACTACAAAAAATAAAGGAGGAGGGTGTAAACACTCCCCTGAAAGACAAGATACAGAGGTCAGTTCCAATGTGGAACAACTGTCATCGTGTTTTGGTTACGTCTGCATTATAAACATCACTAAGAAAAAAATAGCGATCAAAATGTGCCTTAATATTCCTCACCCTAACCCACAAAAATGAATCTTTATAGTTACCATGCTGATCCTTCCGTGCTGCCTACTGACTTCACTTTTAGTCTTAAAATTCATATTTTGCCACTTACTTGAAAATAAACGGACCGGAGTTCCGCTGTGGCGACCCCTAACCGGGAAAAACCTAAAGACACAACAGCAACTTGAAAATAAAAGGTTAAAACATTTCTCCTGAATGTGCGAGTACAACTTCCTAATCCCCAGTGTGGGTGCATTCAATACAAAAATAATAATACAGAATAAGAACTCAACAATCACCGCATCTTGCTCTTTTTGGAACCCGGACTTTATCCTGCTAACATAAATAAGAAGCAGTTCAGTTCACTTAATGCAGCGAGAAATCATTTGCATTATTAGAGCCGAAAACACACTCCACTAGGTCTCGTAAGGACACTGCAAAAAGTAACTGAACTGACATACTCCAATTTAGCTAGGCAGTAGGCAAGGCTTGTAACAACATTCAAATTGTAAAAGGGAACTGACGCACTCCATTGCAAAAGAAAGTTAGCTAGGTCTCTCTCATTTGAAATAGGTCTCTCTCATTTGCAAAGGAAAGTTAGCTAAGACAGTATGGTACAGGCACTCCATTTCAGCTAGGCAGTACGTATCATCACAATGTCTCTGAGATTTAAGTTTTCTATAGCAGTATAGTTTAAAGTTAGAGAACAGCAGTTTTATGTATGACACTCTTGCACATCTCCAGGGTGACAGCCACAGTACAAATAATCTGACAAATAATTTTAGAATACTAACACTGGTGGTGGCCTTATTATTGACAAGTATAGCAGGATATAATAGCTTCATTGAAAGAACAAGGAAGAATAAAAGAGTAATTAGAAGATGGCATTAGATCATTAGCATTAGGTCAGGTAAGGCACTCGAGAGGAACAGTTAACACAGACTTACTATACACCACATACAGGACGGGTAACCAATGGAAGTAATAAAGTTTAGGCAGAATGTCATGTCTGCTGATGACAAGGCATTAGATTTGTACATGAAGCTATTCTGTCATATGGGATAACTTACCGGCACAAAAAATCAGCAGTTCTTGGGCCAAATTGAACTTGGATGCAGTTAAATCAAGCCGAGGAAAATACAAACGGGAACTCCAACCGCCAAACTGGTGTGTCTCTCGTAACGATCTTTCTGCAATCGGTGAGTGCGCAAATCAAATAGAGGGATCCAGCAGCAGGTAAAATATCCAAATATCAGGAACAAAAGGGAAATACCTGCTGCTGGAACCTCAGGCAGATAACCCAATTGTGATTACTGCAACACTGAAACACGAAGAACATTAACCTCTATACCACCAGGGTAGGCAAGCTGATGCCATCCACGCACTCCTACCATCTCTCACCTGACTACTCAACTGCCCAAGCTACAAATCAATCTTTGATCTTCTCAGATATAGTCCAGGCTTCATGCCTCTATGACATATAGCCAGGTTATACATATACGTTTCAATAAGTTGTGCATTTGTTTCCCTAAAAATAATTTTTTCTCTATGCTTTTTGACTCCGTATCTGCTGACCATTGAGCCTCACCTACTGGTCTTCAGATCCTGTGCATCTCTGTACATCCCAAACATGGAGGTGAGAGATGACAAGACAGGCTATCATCCAGGCAGCCATGGAGATTATTTATACTCTTACCAGCAGGAAGGTGCTTTTTCTGCGGTATAACCCTGCCTCTTGTAGCGGTCATGACAGCTTATATATATGCAGGGCATCTTACAGTCTCCTAATGAGTGTGCATGTTTCCACCCGATAAGGCTACCACCACTGGCTTGGGATTGTCCAATCCATGCCCTAAGTCCCAGCCATTTTTCTGTCATGCAAGTCTTCACTTGGATGGTGAAGATCAGCTGACCAGAAGCCACATCTCCCTACTCCCTTGAAAGGAAAGCTGGTGTCAGGTGCTCACTCTCCATCTACCAGCTATTCCAGCACCAGAGTTACTATCTAATCTCAGATTATCTAGGTCACAGTCAAGGTTTCATGACCTCTTTGGGGGGGGGGGGCTTCATCCTTTAATGCCACGGAGGTAGGTCATCCTGAAAAAAAAGTGATTTGTGTGTTAAAATGGCTATTCTGGAAATGCTGCAGTTTGTTAATTTCTAATGGCAACTCTGACCTTCCTTAAACTCTCCTTAAAAATAAGTAATGCTTTAAGACTATATTATGAAACTTTTAGGACAAGACATGTACTCCATCATACACATCACACACTATATAAACAAACAGCATCAGAAAGGATGGACGTCAGTTATAACTTTCTAAATGACTAAAAAAACACTACTTTGATAAATATGTAGTTATGATACAATAGCATTTCAATAAAGATATGACTTTGATACTTTTGCAGTACACCAGCCAGAATGGGTCATGTGTATAAACTGGTCATGAAACACAGGGCACAAAAAAATGAATGGTCTCTCGAGACCTACTGACTGTCCTGACAAAGACAGACACATCTCTGAAAGAGAAATAAATGTTCGACACTTTCAAGAAACTAAATCAAGAAACTGAGCTACGGAATGCAATCATTTTGAAATTCTAGGTAAGAGGACATGTAAGCAATTACATCATCATGCTGTTTGTGCTATTTCACATGTGATCTGATCAGAAAAAGTCAATTTTCAAAGAAATAAATGACACAGTTCTCATGTGAAGTAAATTCAAAAACTATTATGTTCTGGAGTTGTACTGCATTTTTCTATCATGAGAAAACATACTACTATGTTTATCAGACATTTATATGTTTATCATAATGGAACGTTACACAACGTGTGGAACTCTATGAAAGGCACAGACACGTCAGCTAGTAGGACACTGACATTAAACAAAGAAGTAACACCTTCCACATCAGCTACACGTAATTTCATTACTAATGGATTTACTAACTCTACCGGCTTCAATACCTTAATGGAAAATAGCAGACCAAGTGATTTTTTACTGAAAGATGCCCTACCTATAAAAAAAAATCATTCGAGAAGCACAAGGAAAGGGAGCCCACAACACTTCTCCAGCATGGAAAGAAATAAACAGATAGCGAAAAGACGACAATAAATACAGGTTTAATTTTTAACATATCTTCCTTTGAACTTAGCACAGAACAAACATTGCTTTTAAACAAAGGTCTTTCCTTTGTTCCTGCAAAGAGAGCAGACCATGCTGAGATGTTAAAAGACTGGAGACTTCTGGGAAGGAGAGAATAACAGTAGTAACAACAATAACGTTTTCAAGAAACCTAGTACTTTCAATCCTATTTTAGATCCTACAGTTCAGTTATTTATAAATGTTTGTGAGCTACAGTTTAGACAACTCTTTTCTACAGGAACAAGAAGTAATTTCTATAATATGTCAAGCAGTGACTCTAGCTCTAAATGAACTAAAAAAATTGCAGTCGATTGTTATTAAACCAGCCGATAAAGGTGGAGGGATAGTGGTAATGGACAAGGATTTGTATATTAAGCAAATGTTGGTGTTGTTAAATGAGGTGCACACATACCAACGTATTTCTAAACCAATTGCAAACAGTATTATGGAAAAAGTATCTTTTTTGGTGTTTGATTTATTAATGACAGAACTAATTAATGAAGACTTATTTAAGTTTTTTTAATGTAGTCCATCCACTAATCCCATCTATTTATGGGCTACTCAAAATACACAAAAATAAGAATACTCCACCTATGAGACCCATCGTAGCTGGTACAGGATGGTGTACTGAAACACTGTCCATTTTCCCAGAGAATAATCTACATTATATTAGACACTTGCCATACTGTCCTGAAAGATACCAAGCCATTTTTAGAAAGACTACATACTCGGCTTTTAACTACTGACAGTGATTACATCTTTGTTACATTAGGTGTTGAATCACTTTTTACTTGTATCCCTAATGACAAAGGCATTGATATGATTAGGGAATTTCTGACTACCAACTGTTATTCCAATAACAGAGTTATGCTGATTTGTTCATTGCTGGAAATTGTGCTTGAAAATAACATCTTTACTTTTGAAAATGATATATACCTCCAGAAAGTTGGCATGGCTATGGGCACAGCCTGTGCCAATAGCTATGCCAACTTAGTTTTAGCACATTGGTAAAATACAGCTATATTAACAACTACCAATATGTACTATGATAATGTTCTCTGGTATGTTCGTTTTGTGGATGACATCTTTCTGTTGTGGAAAGGTGACCTACAGGAATTAGATGATTTTATTGCTTTTATGCACAACACTACTTATTTTCTTAAGTTCACATACAAATACTCTCATAATGAAATACAGTTTCTTAATGTATCCCTTACAAAATCTGAACTAAATAAAGTCAATAGTGGAATCTACAAGAAATCTACCAGGAAAAACACTATCTTACACAAAAAAGTATGCACCCAAGGCATATTTCTAGAAATATGCTTAAAGGTCAAACTTACAGAGTACTTAGGTTACATAATAATGATTGTTTGTGTCTTTCGGCTTTTCCCAGTTAGGGGTCGCCACAGAGGAACTCCGGTCTGCTAATGATTGGCAGTAGAGTTTTACGTGCTGGCTTGCCGGGCCTAACGCACAACCTTCAACGAAGGAACACCTGTTCAGGCATGTCGCCACACAGAAGACGCTCTAACTGAGAATCGAATGGGCAACGTCTAACTGAGGTGACAACGCTACCGCAGCCCCACCACCGCAGTATTAGGTTACATAATATGGATGTTAAAAAGGCCCTCATAGAGCTTAAATCAGAACTTTTAGAATGAGGGTATTCTGACTCAGATATAGATGCCACAATTAATGAAACCTGGACACAAAGACTAACCCCGGGATTCATGAAGCTTGCGCCAGGCACAGGCATAGCATAGGCGGAATAACGCCAAATATGGCCGTCGAGCGATTCAGGTACGATCCAATTCCATGTGCACTACCGGCGTATGCCAGAACTGCGCAGCCCTTGGCATAGGTATGCTAATCACCCCATGTGCAGTGTCGCACAGTGCAAATGAAAGCAGATAGCGATTCATGAAGTGGTGCAGGTGTAGCGTAAGCCCACTGAAATGTAAACCAAAAAACATGGTTTACATTTTCCCAAACAGTACATCGGAGCTATGGAAGCGGACCAGACTCACGTATTACAAAGTTAACATATAACAATGGCTAAATACACAGCCAATGGCATAAGAAAAGATGCACACCACCTAAAAAAACATTTAATGTCATGTCCACAGTAACGCACAGTACAACCGCAGGGCATGTGTTCGCAAACAGGAACATAAAGAAAATATATAAAAATGTAATGTAATACAAATCAGGTTTTCACCATAATACGCAATGGTAGGCATGGAACACCACAACCAAGGTGCAAGGGTTGCTAAGGGCCTGCGACAGTGTTCGGCGCGGTAACTATGAATTAGTAGCCAATGCCATGCAAATGAGGCAGGTAATACTGAATCGCAAACGTCCCGCCGGATGAAGGATGTACCATACAGCACAGCGCTATAACACCGAGGAGTGGCTCAGAGGAGATACAGGACATCAGCAGAGGGGTGTGCCTCCGTAGCAGTAAGCACATTGGAGCAATGCAAATCTGGCCTGGCCGTTGCTAAGCAAAGCTGCAGGACAGGGGTGGGGAGGAAGGTATAGAATCGTTTAGCTGAGAGCACACATGGTGCCCGAAAGCACATGTGTACGGGGATAAAAACGTGCCCGAAACCCGGTAAGCAGATGCATGCGCCACGAACAATAGCAGAAACAGAAAAGTCAGGGGAAGAAAAGAAGGAAATGCCGAAGTAGGGTAACTGGAGTACTACTGAGCAATTAACACCAATCAACTCACGGCGGCCAATCAACGGCAGCTGACAAGTCTGCTCGCAGAAACCTGCAAAACAGGATAGGGAAGGCATTGGATTGCAAAAATAGGAGATCTGTCATAGCAGTGCAAAGCAAACCGACAGTAGACTGGCAATAGCACACATTATGCAAGATAAGCCAGGTCTAGGAAAGTACAAATGAAAGCAGGCTGCTGGATGCATGCCAGAAAATGGTAGGTGGAATGTGCAGAAATGTAAAGGGAAGGTCAAGAGGTAATCCACGGCAGCCAAATGTAATTCAACACCAAAGGCACCACAATAGTAGTTCCGGTAGTAAAACACATAAGATACCCTGTAGCTACGATCGTACATACACACCCTACGACATCATCGGTGTTCACAGCACAATAGTATAAAGTGTGAAAGCACCCTACACATACCTGTGTATTCCCAAACACTGCACCATAGGTGTAAACACATGGGGAACTTTTAAAATGCACATGTTGGGAGCTGCCATAGCTGTGATTCATCAGCATGTGTTAGAGACGGACGGTGTTGTGGAGGATGATGCCAACAACCACCGCAGGCCCCGGAGGAGGAGAAGAGTGTTTAGACCAAGGGTAACCTACCAGGGGCTACATGATCTGGAGACAGTAGAGTGTTACAGGGTGGACAAGGACATCTTACAGCAAATAGTGGAGCTGTGCTGGCCATGCCTGAGCACCAGAAACAACAGAGGGGAACCCATCTCAGTGGACACGAAGGTATGTGTAAGCTTGTGAATACTAGCCACAGGTACCTTTCAAAGGCCAACTGGAGATATAATGGGGATCTCACAGGCATCAGCATCCAGGGTACTACACCAGTTCCTGGATGCCATGTTACCACATGCCAATGAGCATATATACTTCCCCCGAACTCAGGAGGAGTTGGCCAGCAATATGCGTCACTTCCACTGTGTGGCACACTACCCAGAGGTACTGGGTGCGATAGACTGCACGCACATACAAATCAAGTCACCACCCGGTGAGCATGGTAGGCGCTACATAAACCGCAAGGGACTCCACTCCATCAACTGCCAGGTCGTGTGCAATGCCCAGGGCATTATCATGGATGTGTGTGCTGGCAGCCCTAGAAGCTACCATGACTCCCATATCTGGCATGCCTCACAGCTGTATCAGGTATTTGTCATGGGGGACATCCCACATGGCCACCTTTTCGGGGATGCTGGCTATGCACTGGAGCCGTGGATGATGACTCCCATCAGAAATGCACACACACCCATGCAAGAACGTCATAATGAGGCACACGCACAAACCAGAATCATCACAGAGCGTGTGTTCGGGATGCTGAAATAGCGGTTCCGGTGCTTGGACACATCTGGTGGAGCCTTGCAGTATTCTCCAGGCACGTGTGCCCACATCGTCATAGTATGTGCCATGCTACATAATATGATCCTGCGGAAACAGCCGCAGCAGGGACAAAATGGTGAAGGCCCGCATAGCCCACCGCAATTGTCAAGGCCATCACAGGCATAGAGGGATTCAGACCACGAACACACTGTGCCAGCCCCAGTAGGCAGACGGAGGCGTGCCCAATATGCCTACGCCTTGGCAAAGAGGGAACGTATAGCACATACTCTGACAGTGTAGGCCCCTACGGACTGACACACCTCTCCACCTGCACACACAGTAAAATGGATGGCACACAAACACGACCACCTGTAAATTGTAATGTATAGATGGCCACTGTGTGAATCCTACATAGGCAGTCCTCAAACATTGTACACACAACAGCTATTGGAACACAGAATGTCAACACCTGAACAGTACATGCGCCTATCAGCCCATATGGTGGTGCTGTGTGTATAGGTTCCCAGGTACATCGGTAGGTACACGGCCGATTGTCAGAGGCCATACACCAAACGGGGCAAACAGTGTCCGCTGTTGCCACAAAATCGAGTAACCAACTGTTGCCTAGTGGAGCAGAGGCAATCGCGGGAGCACATGTGTGTAAGCACTGTTCTGCACACACTCAGCACGGAGTCCCTGCTGCGTTAATGAGGGGCTCCACATAAATGTAATCATGGATGTTGTGTCAGGGCATGGGGTGCACCCATGACAGGTATTAGTCACCCCAGCATGCTCCACCTACGGTCGTTTGAAGGTGTAGCACAGTATCGTGTGTGGCTCACTGTGATATACATACCCAATGCTGGAGCACATCACATGGACATACCATTAACTGGACTCATCAATATGTAAACTAACTGAGTTACCCATGTGAGTGCATTATGGAGTAACAGCCGTAGTATACTCCACATACAAAATGACATAACCCATGTACAAATCCCAGATGTCCAAGTGTTAAATGCAGTGACTGTCATGCATGCTCCCGGTCCCAAGTCCTGTAAGGGATGTAACATAATCCCGAAGGCACGAGCAATGCATGTCGGATGCAGGTCATCAGATCATGTTTAGCACACCAAGTTTGCGGGAATATGCATTGCCCACTGCTGGTAAGCGATGTTTAAATATGACTATACGGATATGCGCAAAACAGGGCTAAGCGTCTCCGAATATCGCACAGATCACAGTCAATGATGTTCAGAACAGGTGAAACCAGCATTATTCACCCCTGTACTAATAGCGCCTGCTCTGAAGTGTAAAATGACCACTGCCAGGAGTAGAACACGCAATCATGTATACAATCACCTAACACTATTGCTAGTCAAGATGTACCTATGGTAGGGTTGCCACCTCTTCAAATGACCAATGTGGGACATATGTCAGATGTCTGCAAGCCGACACATACACCCAGCCAGTACAAAAATCAGAACTTCACTGTTTTGCCTAGATAAAAGCTTATTCTTGTAATGTTTACTTACTTATTCTGTTTCTATAACATATAGGTGGTTCAGATACAGAATAACTGTTTTATGCAACTATTACATAAACTATAGGAAATAAGTATGTCCTAAAATCTCAGGACATTTGCCATGTTTACAAATATTTTGCAGGACACAACTGCCCAAAGAGGGACTGTCCCCCACAAAGTGGGACAGCTGGTAACCCTAACCTACGGCAGGTGTGTAATGTGACAGGTACAGACACAAACGTGTGGAGTCCAGGAAACAGTATACACCAAGTACACAATGAAAGGTGTAGCTTGCCTGTCACTTTCCCTGTCAGATATATATATATATATATATATATACACACACACACACACACACACACACACACACACACACACACACACACACATATATACATATATAATACAGATAGAAAGGGCGATAAAGTGATATATGTTGATATATACGGATTCAACGATATCTGCAAATATATATAGATAGGTCAACGACATTCATAACACCTTGGAGGTACAAATAAATAGGATACCGCCAACTATGGAATGTGTAGCATACCGACACGCATAACCACAAGGCTGAAAGACCGAAAGAACACAGTACCGGAACAGTACAACCGCAAGTAATAGTATGACGATATTAAGGGACATTTAGTTACCGCTGCCGGTGTTGCGGTCCACATAGGTACTGTGTTCAACTGTGTTTGTGAGTGCCGTAGTCTGTGTATGTGTGTGTTGAGGGTGCCGTGTGCATCTCCGTGTGACTGTAATGTGTGTGTGTGTGTGTGTGTGTGTGTGTCCGCATCATGTGTCTGTTAGTGCCAACTCAGAGATAGATCATTACGGTAGGTGTGGGTATAGCTAGCCGTAGGCATATGGTTACCACCTGTCCCACATTAGGAGGGACAGCCCCTCCCTGGGCAGGTGTGTCCTGACATAAAACATTACAAAGGGCAAATGTCCGAGATTGTAGGACATTATTATGTCCCATATATTATGTAATAGTTGCATTAAATAGTTATGCCTGTATGTAAGAAACGTAAATGTTACATGCAATATGATAAGTAGCCAAAGTCCCACAACAATAGGTATGTATTGAGGACAAAAGTATGTGCTATTCTGTGTACTGACTGTGGCTATGTGTCGGCCTGTAAACACCGCTGTGTGTCCCGCAAGTGTCCAACAATGGCCATATGAAAAGGTGGCAACCCATGGCAAAGAGGCTCTGTTACCAACACAACTGCAATGACTGCAAATATCTGGGACAGAAATACATGGGATAGCTGTCATATAGACATATCCCTTTACATATCGCTGCAATTCCAGAGGTATGGAAGTATCAACCTCACCTGCATACTATATAGAAACCAATTAACAATGGCCCAATGTAAAATCCTGTAATATAAGTCTACTAACTGATGGCTCTTTAATTAGGGACGGAGCCCACACACATATATATGGAATATGTAGAAATGCAAGCCCCACAAACCTGTATATGCTACGTACACCCACCGACATCCCCCACACTAGAAACTATAGCAATACAGACTGTAATTACAGCACAAACATCCAGTCAGTCAATTACATCTGCAGAACCATCAACATACCTTGTAAGAGACACAATTAAAGGTGCCATGCAAAATTGTAGCCGTTGTATAATGGAACAAACAGCGATGTTACAGGTTTTGTTTGCAATGGTCCGTTATCAGACAGGTGGGATGACAGGTACACCCACATGTTGAACCACATACTCTAGCTGTCACACACAATCCACGGGGGACATGAAACCAAAGTATACTTGTCTCTACACATAGCAGTTGCAATTACACACAACAAAACACAATACAGGCCGTCTCCCCGAAGGTAGGGCAAATGGGCAACGCCCAAGTGGAGAATTCAATTACACCCACTGTTGCCGCGTAATTGGCGAATGGAGTAGCTGCACAGCTGATGTGCAAGTAATTAGTCGCTCAGGAACACCAATTGGCGGCAGGAAACCACATGTTACAGGTATGGACGTATATAAGGATGACTTGCCAGACATTCAAACCGTATGCTCATACCATATACCTGTTTACACAGTGTAAGAGAGATTGAGATGAAAGTCCGGAACGATAACAAGGTATGTAGAACACTCGGTATGTAAGTTTATGTATAGCATGTTTTGTATTAATTATTTAGTGTATGTATAGCCTGGTTTGCATTAATTAAAAGTGTCCGTAATGCATAAAGTGGGAAAAGGTATTTATATAGTGATGCCTTGCTGAGCATACTAACGCTTGTAGAAACTGTGCATCCAGCAGTGGGCCACAAGGTATACATCACAGACACCACAAGGGATGCTACGAGGGCTTTAAACAGAACAATTCCATACAACCCGCCGTCAGTGGTAGGGTATGTCCAACAAGTACGTGCCATAGCAGGGGATAGTATATGTTGATATACTGTGACAGTAGGCATGTGTATGGGCATATAATGACAATGACATGTCTAAGGTGGTCCCGCTGTGCAAGTATGCATTGCATTATGGGATACTATGTAAAATATGTGTAATGTATAGTATTGTAGATAGATATGTCAGATATTCTACACAGCATAACAGGCATATCATGCATACCAAAGGTATCGTCTATTGGCATGTACAATAACAGGATACATATGGCTTGTAGGCATGGGACATTGTAATAGCATGATAGCTAATCTAAATGGAAGGGCTACCAAGTAACCATGCACAAAGGACATGTAATAGCTTCACAGGTTCATAGTGGGGTACTATGCAGTCTGGCAAGTCTATGTGTAAGCACAACTACAGTGTTCACACCAGTGGCACCTCTCTAGGGTAGTGTCCTGTGAACAGCAGAGCCATGTGTTACCTGCACCTCTGCACAGTACAGCCACTGCAGTGATCCCTGGCGTACATGTGTCTCCCAACCACCAAGTGAGGTATCACATGAACAGTGCTATTGAGTGTCCCTGCGTGATGTACATAGGCCTCATGTTCCAAAGCATGGCGAGTGTCCAGTTTGGGAAAGTAACCCTCAAGCACATCCCACTCATCGTTGCGTGTGCACATATCATCCATGAGCATGTTGCTCACAGTGGCTTTTGCTTATGTCGCGTAAGTGGAGTATATCCATTAATATTGTTGTGGACATGGGCCCTGTCTGTTCAGCAGAGGTCACCCCTGAGTATGTAGTATGCAAATGTGTACAGATGTGGTGTCCGTAGTTCAGCCGCATACTTTAACTGTCAGAGCTCAATAAACATCATGGCGTGTGTTAATGTTGTGGTATGTAAAGCTGTAGCTGTTGTGTAAGGTACACCATAAATGGGGTGGTGTACCCTTGAATGTGTGTAGAAGTCTGGAGTTCAGAGGTACAATGGGTGCCTATGTACCAGCTAGACACCCAGTACAGATAAGTGTGGCCACGTAGAAGGATATCCACGCCACAGTGGCAATATGGTAACCACAGAAGTGGGTGCAAAGTGTGTACTACAAACACGTACAATGTGACATGTATGTAGGGGACTACCACCTATGTGATAGTCAGTGGGTGAATGGTGTAATGCAAAGGTGATGTTCATGCACCTTGTGTCATGCAGCTTGTGGCCAAGATATTCATATCAGGTATCTATCAGAGTGACACCCGTATGGATGGAGTCAGCATCAGCTGGTGGATCAATCATGGCGCTTTGTATGCAGGGGTTTGTAAAGTTAGGCAGGGAAAGTCTCTCTGTGCTAGCCTGTACCTCAGGGAAGCATATACTGAACATGAGGGGCCCTATGACTGAAGACTGTGGTATGCCAAGTGTAACTGAAATGCAGTAGGTACTATGGTATACTACCCTCATTGTGTGTGTCCTGTCCATGAGCCACGTTGCATAACATCCTGAGACATAGGGTACGATGTGCAGGTGGATGTGTATGTTGTCACTACCAGAATGGAGAACGGTGCTGAAAGGCAATGAGAGGACAATGTAGGACGTGTGGACCCCCATACCATCAACTACCCTGGTAACTGTATGAAAGGGGTCCACCAGGTGTAGGGGCCATGCTCTGGCCCTAACAAGTCCAACCCGGGTGGCATCAAAGGACTGGAGCCCAACAATGTCTCTGTGAATGACATCCATGATGATGTGCCCCATAGCCGTGCAGAACAGTCCAGTCAGGTGTGTAGGACTAAAGTCCCACTCGTGCATTGTGGCGCCACCTGTGTGGAGTGTGATAACTGTTGCTGTGTGCCATTCAGGGGCCACAATGTCTGATACAAGGCTATTACTGAATATGGAGGCCTAGTGGGGAGACATATCGTTCAGAGGTTTGTGGACATCACAGCCTGGGACTTTGGAAGGTGACATGGGGCCAGTGTCCCAGGACATATAGAGTGCAGGTTAGTACTGTGTAGGTGTGACCACAGGGACACCGCAATGTTCCTATATGGATTGTGGCCCTGTAGTGAGTGAGACGGTGTAATGTTAGTATTGAATCCATCCGCCAGCATGTTGCCAACATCACCTGGTTCTGTAATGTTCCTGAGTGACTGTTGTATGTGAGAGCAGATGTGGGTATTGCCATTGACTACTGACATACCACCATAATGCCTTGTGGTACACCCCGGAATGTGTCGCAGTAATGTTTACATAGCTAGTCTTGGAGTATGTGATGAGGGATCCCGTGGTCCTACCGAGGCTGACCAGTGAGCTACCCCACCCATGGGATTGTACACCACTGTGCAACAGCCTCCACCTGTTGTTGTAAATTATGTCCATGGAACTTGAGCACCAGAGTGGCGTCTGTTATCTGGTGTGTACCATCATGGCTCTGTGTGGAATAGCATGATCCATGCAGTCATGTATGTGCTAACGAAGTGCACTGGGGTATGTTTCAGCGTTTGTATGTGCACTGTCCATCTGCACGGGTGTCATGACGTTAACTACCGCTGTCATAAGACGTCTGTAGTAGGTGTTGCAGTACTCATGTACTGTGTATGCCATGAAGGGTGTGGTGCCAGGATGTGGCTAACAGGGGTGATTAGCATATGTTCGGAATCCACCAATGAGGGGATAGCCCCAGGTGTGGAACACCAGTCACATGTTGGTAGTGTTCGTGTCAAGGATAAAGTCGGTCATGGAGGTGGTGTGTATGGGTTGATCTAGCTGAGTGGAGGTTATGACTCATGGATGTGTCAGTACATGCGTGGCATCCCAGTTAAGTGTGGGGTAGTGTCAGTCACACATCAGTAGTAGCTGTCTGAGCCCTACTGTCCAGTACACCAACAAATGAGGTCTGGTAACCATGGGGTATATTGTTGAATCTGTAGCTTGTTACAATGTGTATAGCGGTTCCGGACACAGTTAGTTGCACGTGGAGCACCTCTGATGCATTGTGCTAAGTAACTAGCCAGGATGTGTGTACAACATAGTGGGATATGGGAACACCTCAGCTGTGGGTGTGCCGGTCCAGGTATGTGCCTGAAAGGTATGGTCTTGTCTATAACCTGTCATTGCAGGTGTGGTCTGCAGAGCCTAGAGGCAGGTCCCAGTCACTGCAGAGATATTGAAGTGGTGCATTATAAGGTGTGCCTTGTCTGCGTGCGTCACAGAGGAAGATGCAAGCAATGTGTCACATGACCCCATGTCTTGCTTGCCAGTTCCCGTTCTGCCAGTGACTGTTATTGGAAACTGTGCAAGACAGGCAGTATAGTAGCAGCAAGAGCCTTACATGTGATCTGTACTCCCAGGGCTGACAGGTGCAGGTCATCTGTGCCAAAGCATTGTGTTTGACCAGGTCAATCAAAGCGGACAGATACCAGATGCCTGTGGAATGACAGCAGAAGCATAGGCATGTTGAAGTGACACAGTCAGTCGTCGTACAGTGGTATCGGGTCCGGATGAATGCATAATGCTCCCCAGGGCTTGGCCCACACCTTCAGGGCTACAAGACAGGTGAGCTATTGCATGTCCCTGCACACATAGTTTGTGAAGTGGCATCTCAGGGCAGTCACACTAACATGGAGAATGACAGCCACATCGTACATGGTGAGGTGTGGCATGGGTGCATAGGTTATGTTGCAGAACCAGTTACCCGACAGCAAGATGTAAATGACTATCGCCTTGTGTAGCCTACTGTGTGGAACTGCAGTGTGACCACCTACAGAGTCACCTATGACTGGTGTGTTGTGTATGTTATAACACCCTATTGGCTGTATGTGATGGGCACACACGAGTCTGTGGGCTATAAGTTGGTGATGTTGTGTTCCGTGATGAGGGCTGCCTCTGGTGCCTACACAGAGTATGGAGAGGTACTGCACAAGTTGTCCTCGTATGTGTGGCCTGTGGTGGAGATCATGTGAGATTATGTGATGAGTAGGGTGTGTTGCGAATGTTACACATCCCCACATGACTGTCAGGTGCAGTCAGGGTTGGTGACAGCATTACTCCCAGCAGGGCTGCATAAGTGCATCCCCCACAGGCTGTAGTGTTGTATGTTGGGAAGTGAGCATTGAATGTGTACATGAGACAATTGCTCTATTGCCACATGTACGACATATCCATCATACAGACAGGCAATAGCACTGGTATGGGACAGTTGGACATGCCTGTATATACGACCATGGCTCACAGGATATGTGAGTTACGTGTGTACAACAGCTGTTGTACCGTAAGCAAACTGGAAATTTGAGGACAGCCAGTGTACCTGTGGGAAATGGTGTGGAATGGGTGCTATATTAATCAGTAGCTCATGACATGCTCACAAGTTCTGAACAAGTGCTTAGCATGAACATACAATACAAATAGGGTGTTGGATAATAACCCACAAGTGGTGACGACAGTCAATGTGTGGCACCGCACTATAACCCTGCTGAGTATGGTCTGCATGTCCATGAACCATTATCAATGTAGATGTTAGCAGTACAGATGTACAAGACAGTACGGATGTTTGATTACAAATACCTTTGTATGTCACAGGCGTGTTCTACCAGTGGCCTGTTGACTGACTCACAACTACAAAAGGTGCCAGAGTGACGTGCATAACACACCAGTGCCAGCTACAGTAAAACAGGGTTAATGTGTTGTACTCCACCCTCATTGTAGCCCATACCACACAGACAAATGTTAGGCATCTGTGTATGTAAGGATGTGAATGGCCATGACCTATGAGCAATAGCTGTGTCAGTGTTGTGAATAACATACAGAATGGGCTATGTGGGTGAGGTGGGTGACATATGTGCACATTCTGATGGACGATATCAGCATGGGCACTGCTAGGTGAACATCCCTGTACTCATTACCTACCACCTAGGCTGTGGTCAACATTATGGACACTGTGTAAGGGATGGTGCTGTGCAGTACAACTCCTTAACTTGGTGATGTCTCCAGGCCCGTTAGGTAGTCATACGAGGTACCCATGTCATGACAGGGTGCCATCCATGAGCACGGAGATCATTGGACAGGCATACACAGCTCTGGGGTGACCAATATTGGATCACATATCACCTTTAAGGGGCAATGGCCATGCGTGGATGGGCGATACCAGCCTTCACAATCCTCACCTCCACTATGCAGCATGCTGTCTACCTTGCATAAAGACATTTGCTACACCATGATGATGGACATGCTACATGTCCATATCCTGATCTGAAAGACATATGTCATGGACAGCCACCGTCCCAATACTAGGATCACCACATGTTGGACAGATCCTTATGCCATACATGTGACATACTCCCGCCATACCATGCAACCCTGTCCATCAAAGCTGCACATGTCATCCCAGTCATACATGGTGTGATGGACACATGGTAGATGTAGTATCAATTGTCTGGATCAGTAATGGTGCACTGATGCACCTCACGGTTGCATAATGGTGGTCGGTTACAGCTAGGAAACCTTGCCCGTACATGCTATGGTTGATAACCATCCCTGCAAATGATGCCTGACTAGCCATTGTCCCATGTATATCACATGTGCAACACAGGCGATCCATGGCAGGATGTTGAACAGCTGTACAGTGCTGTGTAGATGTATATGGCAAAACACATGCATGTACAGGTTTCCATGCATATGTGTGCATTGTCACTGCTCAAGTCCATTAAGGCTGTGTCAGTGTTGATATGTGACATATACACAGCATCAAGGTCAACAGCATTACCGTGGACACATCCAGGCATGTGCAGATAGGTAACACCACCAGTGCAGGCAAACAGACATGCCTGCATCAAGACAGCATTCACATGGAGTATGAACACTGTAATGAGGTGACACACATATATGGTGATATCATCCAATGCATAACGGGTGTTACATGTGTGTGACACAAACATGTCAGTCATGTCAGTGTCATGATGATTTGCAAAGATAACTGTGCAGATGTACTAGATGTCATAGAAATGTATGTGCAGCAGTATCTCTGTACATCTCTGAAACTGTGACCTGTCACCATCATTATGTCTTACAGATAATGCCTCGTACACGCCTTCCAGCGTATTGCCACCAGGAGGATGATGTCCTCATCCCGTACCTCCATGAGAACTACGAGGTGTTGTTCAGCCATGTGCCACAGCATGCCCAGCAGCAGGACGACCTGTGGCAGGATCTTCGCAGGAGGGTAAACGATGTGGGTGGCCATAACCGCACCAACCAACAGGTGCGCAGACACTGCACGGACCTGATACGACATGCAAAACAACGTGCCACTACAATCGCCAGGGAACAAGGTGGAACAGGTGGCGGGCCACCAACCCAGCCCCCACTCACACATACTGAGGAGTTACTGGCCAGTCTGGGGACACCCTCAGAACAGCATCCACAAACACTAGCTGCCATCGTGGAGGTGGGTGTCTCCCAACCAATGAGCCTGGAGTTTCCTGGTAAGTCAATACTGCACATATGGCTACTATATCCCATTTACGTGAATGTGTCACTGTACATTATGTAATGTAACAACATATGCATGGTATGTGGACACACATGCTGCATACTACAGTATGCTACACTAAGTATGCACACATGTGCATACTATATGCTACTGTACAGGTGAATGTGTTAACATGCACAGTTCACCCTGTGGCTGTCATACAGTCATGGATAATGTTCATACTGCTGTGTCACCCCTATACAGGTACCTCTGGCGTGCCGCACAGACATGAGTCCGTTGCAGGTGAGACTGTCATCAGTATCAGGCATGTAAAAGCATAGATCTCTTAGCCATGTGGCCAGTTAACACTTGTACACTTTATGTTCGTTCCATTCACGATATACAGGTCGCGTCACCCATCATTCACACAGGCCACCCATGTGCAATATATACAAACGAAATGATACACCGACATGAAACCAGAGTATTTGTCAATGCTACATGTGTGGTCAGCTGTGCATACAACGGTGGAGGTGTTCTACAATGCAGGCATATGTACTACAAATTGGAACAACACGTGTGGTAAGCAAACAGTACCATACAGTGAGCTGTGATATGGGGCAGCCCACAGGAGTCACCATTGTGTTATATGCCCCTGCAATGGGTGCACACATTGTGATGTGCCATCTGACATGTCCCAGACACATAGTGTATTGGCTGCAATAATGTGTCACTATCCCATAACCCATATCCCACATACAACCTGTTGCCTGCATAGCCCTGTGGATGGTGACATATCTGACATCCATGGGACAACACAGACATGCGTGATAGACGGCCATCACACACATTTGTCCAACACATGTGCACACATGGCCATGGGGGATGGCCAGAGATACGTAGCCACACAGTAGATGTGATGTGTATACACCCTGTTTCACATTGTCCACACATGGTCCAATTATAGCCTTAGTTGACCAATTATACAGTTGATGTGGTACACTGGATATCCTAAAAGCCTGTGCACAGCCAGTGAAGGTGTCACTGACGTCTACCATATAAGATGTGCTGAACATCATGCCTGTGTCACAGCATGACAGTTGCCACCTCTACAGCTTCCACAGACATTGACACCACATTAGGCCACAGATACTGTACATTTCCCTTGCTGCTGTAGGACATCACCGTTAGCTGTGCACCTTGTGTGTGTGGTACAGCAATGTCATGTTGGACATGAATTAACAAGTCCGCTATGTGTGGACATGGTTGCCATGCAGCTAAGACTCTGCAGTTGTTGTGCAGGGGTGTCATCTGTAGGTCCTCCAGTGACCAGTCACATGACACAGCATGGTTTGGAGTGTATACACCTCAGCATCGTGGGTCACAATCCACAGTTATGTCATGGGTATGCATGCAGTTATGGCTATGCAATGTGTACATATTATGCACTGTATAGCAATATCGATGCCTCACGATGCCATGCAATGGCACAGTGTCTGTACTTCACACTGTAGAGCAATGTAGACGGCTCACACTACCCTTCCATGCACATTTGCTAAACATGCTTTCTATCTGTAGGGCATACAGACAACACCGCAATGTGATGGCCATTACGACGCTGTACATGTCAGGACACCACTGTGTCAGACATGTATGCATGTTAATACACACATCAGCAGATTACATGTCAAGGTCACATCAGCCATGTGTACTGTTATCCTGTTCTGGTCCACATGGTGTACTACGGGGATGCATGCATACTACCATGATTGCGTGAACTGCATGGCTACTGATACGACACCTGCTTGCTGTATTGTGCACCCCAGGGTGTATGCTTACTAACACTATTAATGTCTGAGCTGCATGCCGTCTGCTGTATCACAGGCATGCTGCATGCCATGTGTCAAATCACATGCATGGTGTGTGTGTCTGTGGGTGTGTGTGTTTGTGGGTGTGCGTCTGTGTCTATTGTAATTTAGAGGCTTTCTTTGCATTCACAGGTGATGTAGGTGCATTACCCTCCTGCGGTCCATCTGATGTTAGTGTCCCCACAGATACTAGCAGTGATGAACATATGCATGAGGTAAAGGCAGGGTTGTCAGGGGCTGAATCTGTGCCAATGGTTGCCATCCCAGCTATGTCCCCCTCTTCCCTGCACACAGTTCTGCTGCCAACACATACCGCATCACCAGTGGCCATAGAGGAAGGACAGTCAGCGTCTGTTAGCATGGAACAGGAATGTGTGGTGGCTACAGAAGGTGCGTCTCCACACCATGGTGTCAGTGTAATGTCTGCAGATGTGCCACAGAGGCATGTGGATGGTGCTGCTCATAGGAGGACCTCTGGCAGACATGCACCTGCAGGACACAGCGCAGCAGCTGGTATCACCAGACGCATGTTCCAGACTGTAATGGCGGCACAGGCACGTGCTGAACAACAGAACAGAAAAGGGCAGAGGCTGCAGAGGGCTGCTATCCATACCCTAAATGACAACATCCAGGCATTGGCAAATGCTCAACAGCAGATTGCTGATGTTCTGGACAGGCGACAGGGTGACATGGTCGGAATACTTGACCGTGGCATGGCAATCCACGAGTGTGAGCTGTCTGTGCTGGAACATCTGGTAGGAGTGAGGTGTAGGCCACGTGGACGTAGGCCAGCTACACCACCTAGTGCAGGTCGACGTGAGCGTGCCACCTCATATGCCTGCTCCCATAGTGCCGGTAGCAGTAGCAGTGCAGTTGGTGCTGCGTTGTCCACACCAGGACACAGCAGGCCACGTGGACGTGGCCCTGCAAGTTCCCAGCGGGGACACGATTCCAGTGGAAATGTGTCGGACAGTAGCCAGTCTGTACCTCCACTGGTAGTGCCCGTGCAACTCCTGGCAGGCACAGGTCACGTGGCCGGACACAGTGAGCTGTACAACCTGGTCTGTACAATCTGCAGCTGTCAATAATACCCCTGTGTAGGCCTCACAAAAGGCAAAACTGTGTGCACACATACACACACACAGCAAACACATCTGTAGGGCACCACAACACCCACATGCATACTGAACAGACATGTCCAATCATATCACCAGCCCTTACCCACACACATGATGTCACCCATTGGTGCAGCCTATGCCCCTGGCACACATTATCACCCTGTGCATATGATGAAGCCTGTGCCGCATCCCTGTCATCCACACCATCGGTGCAGGGACATGCTCAAATGGTCTGATGCACAGGGCGAATAGAATAGTGACGTGTATATTACATTAGTTGTGTATGACTAGTGAGGGAGGTGTATATTACATTAGTTGTGTACTGCTGACATGCACCAGACATACCATGTAGTACAGGTGTAGCATGCATTGTTATATGTGCACAACCATGTAGTACAGGTGTAGCATGCATTATTATATGTTCACAGTATGTGTCTCGGTAACAACAGTAACAGCATGTTGGTAATGATGCCCTGGTTCCCTCCTTATGGTCTACTTGCATGTGCCTACAGGTAGCAGTGTTTGCTGTCTCCCATGTGTAACTGTGGAGTACTCATATGGCACATATGGTAATCTCAGCATGCTATACGTAGCCTCAACCAGACAGCTGGAAAGTCTAACATACCACAGATGTCCACAAATATACTGATCCAGCAGCCTGTGTGCAGTTTAATAGGCTACAGTGGCTAGAGACGTGACATCCATACCAGTTCACATCACAGGTATGTTGACATAGTGCAGGGGTTGTACACAGTGGTCTGGACGATGATAACATTAGAGGCCACTTGAAAGCATGAGGCCTCACTGTGTAGCAGTAATACCCTGTCACAGTACAGGCACATGCCCACACTCACGGGGTCGACAACACTAACACACACCCCATAGTGTTGAGGTGAGGACACTTGCCTATGTGGTCATCACCCTCACAGTACTGTGCACCCACACAACGCGACACAGAGAAGGGACATGTACAGGTAGCCAGTACAGCTGAGACCGATTGCATCAACAGGGTAGTAGACTGCATCACCATGAGGGGTTGGGATCCTGTGTGTTCTGTATGGTAGCATACACCCTCACTCCATGCACCAGACAGCCATACATATACACACACACACACACACACACACACACACACACACACACACACACACACACACACACACACACACACACACACACTGTGGAGACCACAACTGTCATACACATACGGACAGCTGATGTGTGTGATACAAACACCACACCTACCTACGTCATGCTTTCCACACTGCAGTATGTACAGATGTCAACAACAATGTACAGGGGTGTGTCACAACTGGGATGTATTCCCCACCATATGTGGCATATATGGTCACACATGCAAACACACATGGCAGTACTGTGAATGATACACCTGCTATATGATGATAAGTCTGACAGACATGCAGCAGTATTGGCCGCATTATGTGTACCAACGCTATGTCCAGCAATTGTGCTGCTATATGCACATGGGAGGATGTAAGTGTTACAGGTGTCAAGTGACGTACAGTCGGTAACACCTGACCGCTGTGTAGGTTTTATGTCTTCACCATCAGGTAACAGTAACATAGCGTACTGTTTGCACATGTAATGGTATGATGGCGTGCGACACACCTGTGAGCTGTACCCGGCGAACATCCATCTACACAGGTGGATCACCACTTTACGTACACACATCCATCCATACCTGATGTACATCCTACCATACTGTCAGTAGGTCACCATATACAGGTGTCAATGATGGGGCTGCATTGCAACTGCATGTTGTAGTTAGGCACAGATGAGTTACTTACATCAGCTACTGCACATGCATGGCAGCTGCATGCACACTACAGTTTGTACATGTGTTGGTCCTACATGCCTGTCATGTAGCCATGTTTGTATGCATTGCAATCGATGGACATGTGTGTTGACATACATAACACCTGGACTGTTGTATGATATGATGGGTGTCATGGGTAACTAGTACAGAGGGAATGTCTCCTCGGTCAACACTGCTTCCACATGTACTGCTGGCATTCAACAGCCATGGACCCACCTTCCATTTGCATGTGTATGATTGTTGTAGCCACTTGTCTGCACGGAGGACAGCAAGAGCTATGCTATGTACATATGTGTTGTGTGTGTGGTCCATGCACATATCCACTGCAATTACATGTATGACATATCCAAACATGTGTTTGTTGGTGTACAGCAACAGTCATCTGTCACAGCTGTGTAAGACCCAGGGCCCCTGTTATGTGTAGAGCTGACCTGGTTAAGTACAATGGTATCATTGCAATGCATAACACATGACAGAACCCTGTCGGTACATGTGTAGTCTGCACAGTTGCTGTACACCTATGTACAGTCCACTGGTCATGAGTCACACGGTGTTGTGTTGATGTATTGCTGGTCCAATGACATGGTGATGTCTGAGGGCTACATTGTAGACTGCGGTGTGTACCTCTGTGATCTGCACCTGAGACATCTGTGATGGCTCCTGAGTGTATACTGGTCAATACATGTGAGTGGCCTTCATGTACGTGGGGACAGTAATATCATACTGTGCCCTTCCGTGTTTAGTATCCATGTGCATGCAAGATGGCCCTTTGCAACTGCTAAGTGTGTGAGCATGCCCAGTACACCGTTCTGTAGTTGGACACACAGTACATTCCAAACTGCGCCCTTATGTGTTTAGAATCCGTGTGCATGCAGGACGGCCCTTTGCAACTGCTAAGTGTGTGAGCATGCCCAGTATGCAGTTGTGTAGATGGACACACAGTACATTACAAACGGACGTGTGACACTAAGCGTATGGGCATGGCCAGTGACACCTTGTGTCGGTGGTGTGCCTCTGTGTATGGGCATGGCCACTTATAGCGATGGTGGACATCCAGGCAACAGATGCCCATTTTCAACATCACGATGGATGCCTACATTGAAGACACTGGATGACTGTCTTGCAGGGTGTACTGTCTGTGGCACGTCCCGTATCTATGTAGTGTTGTTGTAGTGCTCCGTAGATATTTAGTTGCCCCGATCACACCACTGCCATGTGTTTGTCTAAGTCTACCTTGGGACAGTAATATGCTTTCAGACTGCTCACTCTCTATACATTCCCTATCGGCGTCCTTGCCTTTGTGGAAGATGTCACCCACCTAGAAGTATGTCTCTGGGAGTGCTGTGTTCAGTAATCTCGGTAGCGTGTTCTGTAAATGCGTAATGCTGTAGTGTGATAAGGTAGTTAGGTGTATGTTCGACTCCCAGCCCTGCCAAGTGTGTGTGTGTGTTTCCAGCTGCCTGGGGACACAGTAATGCTTTTAGATGCCTCACACCACATACATTCCCTATCGGCGTCTTTGCCTTTGTGGATGATGTCATCCACCTAGAAGTATGCCTCTGGGAGTGCTGTGTTCAGTAATCTCAGTAGCGCGTTCTCTAAATGCGTATTGCGGTGGTGTGATAAGGTAGTTAGGTGTACGTTCGACTCCCAGCCCTGCCAAGTGTGTGTGTGTGTGTGTGTGTGTGTGTGTGTGTGTTTCCAGCTGCCTGGGGCACGGTAATGCTTTTAGATGCCTCACACCACATACATTCCCTATCGACGTCTTTGCCTTTGCAGATGATGTCACCCACCTAGAAGTATGCCTCTGGGAGCTCTATGTTCAGTAATCTCGTTAGCGCATTCTGTAAATGCATAATGCTGTAGTGTGATAAGGTAGTTAGGTCTGTGTTCTAATCCCAATCCTGCCACGTGTGTGTGTGTGTGTGTGTGTGTGTGTGTGTGTGTGTGTGTGTGTGTGTGTGTGTGTATGTGTGAGAGTTTCCCACTGCATGACAACAGTACATTGCTTTTACACTATTCACTCTCCATAGAACCCGTACACTGTCTTTGCCTTTGATGCTGATGCCAGCAAGCTACACGTATGCCTGTGTGAATGCTGTGATCTAGTAATCACGGTAGTGCGTTCTGTACATGCATAATGCTGTAGTGTGATAAGGTAGTTAGGTCTGTGGTCTGATCCCAACCCTGTCAAGTGTGTGTGTGTGTGTGTGTGTGTGTGTGTGTGTGTGTATATATCTATTTCTATATATGTAATGTAGATAGATATTGATATGCATGTGGATATTAGCACTACTGAATGTACTGCATTACCTGTACGTGAACACCTTTGATGTATGTAAATCTGCTATGGTTCTGTGATAGTGCACATACTGTGTGCTGTAGTGATCCAGGGTTATAGTTGTGTAGTGACCAGTTATTTTGTTGCTGGGTATTACAAGGGACATTGACAACAATGATAGTACAGCACCTTTAAACGGTCATGTGCACATCTCAGCAACAGTCAGCAGTGGTTATTACTTTGGTGGATGAGTATGGCTTATATAACTATGTATTAACTGACACTACTATGCAAATCAGGTTAACATTACTGACTCCCGTTTATCCACAGGTTGTGATACAGATCCCAAGAATGTATGTGTATACATTGACAGGTGCAAAACTGGAATATTGTTGAATGCATGGAGGGGTGTCCATGGCCAGTAATGGCGATCTGTACAGCCTGGCAGGTACGGTCTGTGACTGTCCCACAACCTCCTGTATATGACTGACACATGCTGAAACTGAGTACATGCAGACACACACACACATGAAACAAACAGCTAGGGCTAACACATACACACACACACACACACACATTCCATCAACATTGGGCCATGCAAACACTGTTGTCCCTCACACACACACATACTTACATGTTGATTGGATGGCTCAATGACAGGCTCTGGAAAAGAAACACCATACCCTGTGCACATGATGACACCTGTGCCAGCACCTGTAATGTGTAACACTGATGCAGGAACAGACTAGCATGGTGCTTATGCACAGGGTGGCTTTATAGCACTGTATTAATGTTAAAATGTTAACACAAAGTGTGATATCCTTCTAGGTGTATGTAAGCAGGCATGATGCATTGCAGCTATGACCATCAATGTAGTATAGTTAACAACACTGTTGGTTCTGAAGATTTATTATCCATCCATGTGCCATTTGACTGACGTGTAGTATTGGCAGCATGTGTTTCAGAGTGTGCAGTACGTGTGTGATGTGTGTAGTACAGATTTATACATGCTTACAAACGCGTACACTGGCTTACATGACATTACACGGGCTTCAACATTCTTACACTAGCTTACTCATTCTTCAACGCGCGCACACGGGCTGACACGCGCGCACACATGCTTACTCGGGCTTACAGGTGCGCGCACAGGTGCGAGCACACTGTCAGCAGGTTTGCAAGAAACTTCAGTGATATCCATGGCATACACCGTCAGTTTTCTGACTGTACCTAGGATAAATCATAACACGCCTCTTCCATTGATGAGTAACTGACAGCAAACATGTGACACATTGCTCCGATAGGATTACAGTGTTTTATACATACACACTCATGATGTCACCTATCCTCTACTCTGATAGTCCCCTTAACCTACTCTTCCACTGTAGTGGCTTGGCCCATATGGCATGACAAATTGTGATTCACTATCCTCAGCCTCAATTGCATCAGATTGCCTACTAATGCTTGGTTACATCTCTGACAGAGTGCTTCCACACATAGCAACCAGTACTCAGTAGCCATCTTGTCTTTAGCTTGCCATTCACCTGCATGGCGAACTAACTGTTAACTAAAATTACAATTTGTGTGTGTATTTTAAATATTTTTCTTGTTTTAAAAGCGCAGCGTGTTTTCGTGCTGCTGCGCTATGCTTACACACCGGAGATCGTGGGAGGACAAATAGAGTTTTATTCATTTTCAATGGAAAAATATGCCACTGGCCTTATATTTGGCCATTTGCATGCTTCTTCAACTGAATTCATCCTTTATTTGCAGCTGACATTGCTCCGTTTAGCTACTTGCAGAACGTAACTCGGTTAACATCAGAGTACATTTCTGCACATAACTCTCCTCTTGCACAGACAGCGTACTGTTTCATGTATTGCAGATTTACATCATTTGCATAGCTTTCACCTACAAATGGGATAATTTGCATATCCTAACATTGTCCGTGCAACGTTCGTTTTAGGGGCTGTCTTACACGCCCCTACAGGATATTGCTGAATAGCTCGTCAGACATCTTGCCCTGCTCTACTCTTCCTCTACTCGTACACGCCAGCCAGGGCTCCATGACTCCTGGCCTAAGCTTTGCTGTGTGCTAATATGTCTATTTGTGGAGTACGCATGGCTGTAGGTATGTTTTGACCTGCTACGTCTGACATTTCTACAGAGCAGCTCCCACTTTCATCATTTGTAACGGTGACAGCCCTATAGGTACTATATATACAGCTGTGACATTTGACATGTCAACACATACCTGCGGTCAATACTAAACTGACTACTTCAGCACTTTTCATACCTTCAGATTTTTCTTGTAGTAGTATAGTCGATAATACTGTTTCCTATAACATGCATCTGTTTCTGATACAAGATATATCATTCTATTACACCACTACACACAAGAAGAAATCACAGGCCAGATGCCATTACATTCCTTTTGCAGGACACACCCGCCAAGAGTGATGTGTTCCTCACAAAAGCGAGCAGGTGCTAATCAAAACATATTATGCTATCATCTACCTTATGTGTTCGCCGGTATTTGCGCTTTCCGTCAGTGGCAGAACTCGCATGCGAGTGTGGGAGACTGAACACTGTATCGGGGACACTGCATAACACCCTGAGGGACACATTTATTTTGATTCTATTAACCTTCCACATTGACTATCACAGGGCATAAGTATTCATTCACATTTATCGAGGTACATGCTTTTGACTTATACCTGTTTTGTCATTTGTCATCACGTCCTTCTTCACACCTGTCCAACTGATATCACTTGTTCTGTACATTTATTTAGGACAGGGTTACCTTCATACCTCTCAACTGTACACATTTTGGGTAAATGTCCCGAACTTAGACTTATAATGTTGTTCCTTTTTTTTATAATATTGTGCCTTTCTGGTAAATTAGTGGCAGGTCATTAAGGACTGTGAGGTTAGACAATGACAGACATTAGTAGTTTATAACTAATAACCCTCAAAACATTCATACTAATGAATTATCCATTATTCTATCAACATTCTAACTTTGTCAGAGGAATATTTAAAATAGTCCCTATTTGTACTTATTTAAATATGCCTTTGTCCAGATGTCTTATTCTGAAAGGTTGAGAGGTATGGTTACCATCTTATTCAGACGTATGCGCCGATGATAATCGCTTACATGACACTGATATAAGTCCCTATGTCTTCCCCCAATGGTTTACACAACATCCAGTAGATGGGTTCTTCATTTTTGGAAGGTATAGGCATGTGCTATACTCACATAGGAATATTAAATTACTCCCACGGGGCGGACCTGATAAATCTGTGCCAACCAACACCTGTGAACCTAGGCCCATTATTGCATACCCATGATTCCCATACCCGACACCCCTCCACAGTAGTCATAAGACATATTTAATGTGAGCGATAATAAAGTATGAAGACACTTCCAAGCACTATCCACTCTCCGCGTATCGGGACATATGTCATACATTCTGTCAACCCATGTGTTATTACCCTTGCACAAGCTACTGTTGCATGTACAGCTATATTGTAGCTGCAGATGTGATTTCCTTTGCTTCAATCATTATAGGACGGTGCCTGTAGTGGGCCACTTTTTGGAGTCCTGCAAAGGACACCTATATCCATGTTTAAAGAGTAGAACTTGCAGATTTGGCACACTGGTACTTTCCGGGCAATGGTTTGGAAAGCAGCAGTGTATTCACGGCTTTGTCCAGATATCTTGCTCTCAGGGGTTGACACGTATACTTTTTTCACGGCTTTGTCCAGATATCTTGTTCTCGGAGGTTGACAGATATGGTTGGTCACACCTACACACACATTAAGTGTCCCTCACACAGTAGATCAGGGTTATCCTGTTTACGTCAGTACCTTCATCACCCTTATACTATTTGCCACTATGCGAATGTGTGCAAGATATTTCTGCTTATTCGTGTCGGGACACGTGCGTCACGGGCAAGTGTTTGATCCTGGGTAGTAGGTTATGCATGACCACTTAGGGCTGGACAGTGTCGTGCACCTCTAATGCACATTCCAACATCTGTCCAGATATCTACAGGACTGGACTTCGCGTCTTCCGTTCTAATGTTTACAGAGGTTACGTATCCCATGAGGGATATCAAAAAATTGTACCGATCCACAACAAGAGGAATACCGAACATCATTTTGGAGTTATGAAAATGTGCGGAGGTCGTGTGCAATCCTGCAACTGCCTAGGGTGACACTACCTACTACATATGCGTAGTGGTCACTATGTGTAGCTGTGGTTGCACCAAACCAGTAGGCCAAGTACGGCTGGATTTGGTGGACGTTCAGGTACGGAACGGGTTGTGTGATGTGGAGGGGTTGCTGGGTAGTCCATTATGCATCCAGGTGTGTTGCATTTGTTATGGCCAGTTCCATCCAGGTGTGTTGCATTTATGGCCAGTTCCATCAGGACCAATCTGTGGGTATGTGCCAGTGACATATCTATACATTTGTATCGCACATTTCAATATTCATCTGTTTGTGGGATTGTGTTCTACAATATGGTCTGTCTGCTTGTATTTCAGCTGTTTATACATGTGTTTGTGTTTCTCTCAGCTTCACCCGCTGCTCCCTCATACACCTCCAGTTCACCTATTCTGCATACGACACAGTATCGCCTTGGAGGATTGTACCATTACTCATCCACCCCACACACACTGATTCCTCACACCCCATACATCACTGCTTTGGTTGTTGGCCCATGACACGTCCAGAGTAACACATTGAATACCCTACATGTGTCTGGTACCTGTATGGTTGTGTGGATTACCCTGCCATGTTTGCTTTCCACATGCTATACCTCACACACATAGGTACATGCCCATACTTCACTTTCATTACATGTTTGGTATACCCGGGTACTACCCGTTCGATTGTGACATATCCTGACAAGTTCGGCTTGTACCGCTGACTTCCGGATTTTGGCGGCCTGTTGTACTCATTGGTAGGATGCCACCTTTTCCTATGTTCAGGATGGGATATATTCCGTACACATATCCGACTGTAGTGGACAACGCCTCCCCACAGTCGACGGTAGAGTTGCCACCTTTTCAATTGGCCAAAGTGGGACATTTTTGGTACACATCACATTTTACAGGCCGACACATACCCACGGTCAGTGCACAGGATAGAACTTAGGCTTCTTGCCTACATAAAAGCTTATTCTTGTAGCAGTTCAGTTGCTTATTCTGTTTCTTATAACATTTATGTAATTTAGATACAGAAAACCTGTTTAATGCAACTATTACATAATGTATAGGGAATAATTTTGTCCTGTAATCTCAGGACATTTGCCATTGTTACAGGTTTTTGTCAGGACACAACTGCCCAAAGAGGGACTGTCACTCGCAAAGTGGGACAGGTGGTAATCCTAGTCGACTGTATGGATAATACTGTTCCTTTCAGCCTACATGTGTCCTTATTGTTGTGGCTGTTTGTATGCTCCTTCTGTTTCGTTTACATGCTTATTCTATTTCCTATCACATTTGGTATGTGAAATATGGACATACCTTTTGTATGCGACTATTACATGCCTTGTGGGATATAATTCGGACATACGGTCGCTAGATATCTACATTTCTCGTGTATTTTGTTATAGACACATCTGCCCAGCTGTGTACCCTCCCTCACATTATGGGTCAGCTGGTGACCCTCACCATTGGGCTGGACGTACCTACTGGCGGATCGCTAACATATGATGCGTTTCACTTCCACTTGGTATGGCTATCTACACTGTGTTGGACTACGGCCACACGGTCTTCCATGTCATTTGTTCGCAGGATAGGGACCAGTTATTCCCTACCGTGCATCTGTGTTTGCTTCGTCACTTTGTGTTCGCAGGTACTTTCTTGCATGCTCTGCATACGTTTCAGTATCCAGGGACACTGACGTGGTTACTATCTTGCAACTTGTTATATGCAAGCATTTTAGGTTGCACATAGACAGCTGCCATTTCCATGCCTCCGTGCGGAACTTCGACACGCCCTATGCACTCATGCTCCTTTCCTGTACACGTGGCTGTGTCGGCAGCGCGCCTTCATTACTATGCATTTGGCGCTACTGCACCATCTTCACACTGCAGGGTCGGCGCAAGCCTAACGCCGGCCTTGCGCCGAGCTTCATGAATCCCGGGGTAAGTAAATGTAAACCATATTTTGACACCACCAGAGAACAAGTACATTCATCTACATCTCTTTCCAGTACGTCTGAAACGTTCAGGGTAGTCCTACAATATTCCAGTGACACTGACTCCTACTGTGACATAATCAAGAAGAACTGGAATATCCTACGCGATATTCCAAATATTGAGAACAAAACTGGCTTTACCCCCTCTTTTTCATTCAGAAACAATGAGTCTTTGAAGCAACATCTTTGTAAAACTCACTTATTTTACTAAATCCATTTCTACGAGAACAGGAACCTTTTCATGTAGAAATTGCTCAGCATGTAAATATATTTATAGCAATGCTTTTTATACACACCCTTCCTGTCACTAACATTTCATTGCACCATTATGCAGACTGCAAAACTGAAAACATTGTTTATTTCTCATTTTGTTCTAAATGTCATGCATACTATGTGGGCAAAACTAACCCTTTAAAGACAGAATTTTAGAACACAACAGAGACATTAAGAACAAAAAAGAAACCATACTTTAGCAACCCATGTTATGCAGACAGACTTTTCACATACTTTCAAGTTTTTAGTTCTGCAGGTTATTGATAATACTCTTAGAGGAGGTGATTTAGAAAATCGAACAGAGGCTGCTGAGCAAAGGTGGATTCTCCTGCTAAATGCAGAGAAACCTCCAGGTTTGAATAATATGTCTTCACTACAACCTTTTTTAAAAGCACGCCCCCTAAAACACAGACAGATACACTATTTTAATCTTTCACAAGATAATTTTTAATATTTTAACATTTTTATAAGCACACATTTTATACTTTTTTATACTATTTTGATAAATTATTAGTACATTAGTGATTTCTGTGTGTTTTTTAGGTATTTCCATGTGTTTTTTAGGTATGTACATGTATTCATTTTCTGTGTCTTTCTTTAAGTATTAATTAGATAACCTGAAAGCTATATATATACAAATGCTCTCATCTGTTTAAATTGTTTGATGAAGCAACCTGTGAGATGTGAAAGCACTAACCTTTTTATCTCTTTTTATTTTGTTGCATATTAAAGTTTCTTGCCTTGTAAGTTGTTCTGCAGTTTATTTCTCTAAATCTAATTTTTTCATAAAAGTATAAGAAATACGCTTGAACGTGTAGGCAGGCAATGTACTTACACTGCCATTTCAGCCTTCAGCACAACAAGAAGTTCAATGATGGAAGAAAACAGGCTTATTTTAACCCAGGTGACTACAAGGAATTTTGGTGGTGGCATTTTAAGGAGATGCATGCATATGCTTTTCAGTTCTGATGTAACGCCAGCAAAGTACAGCTATGTCCCAGACATATGATATATTAGCAACCCTGAAATAAAGTCAAGCATGCCTCTTACGAAAATTTAATACAATACAACTTCAAACATTATGGTCTGTATGAGCCCTCATTTGCTACATACTAAAACCCTAAATACATCACAGGGACCATTAGATGTCAGCTGTGAAGTCTTGAAACCGAGTTGTAATTTTGCCTATTATAATTAATGGGGTTTTTTTTTGGGGGGGGGGGTAACTGATACAGTTTATACTGATAAATGTACATATTTCCATTTCTAATGCTAAGCCAACTCAGTTAAATTCTGATACATTGTGTTCCCCCCTTCTTTACACAAATGGAACATCATTAAATTTTGCAAACTGTCATACTATACTAGAAATGCAGTTTCAATGGGATACAACTTGAGACTAAAATAAACATTACAGTTATATCCTCTTATGGATCAAAAATGCCCTGCGTGTTTGTGTGTGTGTGTGTGTGTGTGTGTGTGTGTGTGTGTGTGTGTGTGTGAGTGAGGGGGGACTTGTTCCACACTTAGTAAAAACTGCCCTAGTGATTATGCACACACTCTCAAATTAAAAATATTTTAATTTACTTTTTCATTTGTTTTTTTTTTTCTGAGAAGGACCACTCTGGCATCTTATCTGCCACAGTCTTTTTTGGGGTTATACTCTTAAAATAATCCCTTAACATACAAAACTCTGTACCAGTTTGAATAGTGGCAAATTTCAGAAACACATTCAATGTGAATTCCTTTTTCAATCTACAGCAGTGATATTGAATGCGACTAAAGCTATCGCACAGCAAACTTGACAAACTTCTCTTTTATTCTCACTTTTAGCTTTTGTTTTGAACTTTGATAAATGCCTATCAAAAATGAAAGTCAGTGTTTTCACTGGATATATGGTGGTAGTTTTTACAAGAGTACATTTCCCACTCAAACAGCTTCACACAATGCAATGAAGGACATGGTGTACTGCCACACTTTTTGTTTATAAGGGAAAAGCTGAACAGGGATACAACTAGCAAATAGCAAATATATATACAGGGATGGCACAGTGAATAGTGTTGTTGCCTCACAGCAACAAGTTCCCCGGTTCGATTCTCGGCTGGGATGCCTTCTGTATGGAATCTGCATGTCCTCCCTGTGTTCATGTGGGTTTCTTCCGAGTGCTCAGATTTCCTCCCACATTCTAAAGACATGCAGTAAGTGGACTGGACACTCTAAACTGGCCATAGGGGTGTGTGTGTGTGTCTGTGTCTGTGTCTGTGTCTGTGTCTGTGTGAGAGTGTGATGTAGATGAATTACAGCAGCAGGGCTAGCCACCTGGTGGTGTAAACCTTGGCTCTAGCCGACTGTCGCTGTTGAAGTGATACCCTGACCTCATGTGCAAAAAAAATGGGAAAGGGGGGTGGGGGTTGGGGATGGATGGATGGATGGATGACCTCTCTGACAGACTCAGTTTTTTTTAGCATATGACTGCTCACATTAATTCTACCCATGTAACTGCTGTACTACGCAGAAGAATCCAGTTTATGCTTTGGACAGCTAGGATTTATGTTGTCAAACCATTTGCCGAACTACCTTCAGTGAACATTACAGTGATTTTTTTTTTTTACGGGGGGGGGGGCAAGCCCCCCTGCACCCCCCAAACTTGCATATACCAACTCCAAGGACGCACAACAGTGAAGAAAAAGGCAAAACTAGTTTCGGCAAACAGTCTTCACTTTTTTGCATTTACCAAAAGTACCTTCCAAGTGACATACTCCTAGACAGCTATTGTGCCTCTTGTCACATGTTATCACTCTGCTCTTTGGAATCACAGTCAGCACACTTGTTGTGTCTTCTTTCACTGAGGCTTGCCACACCACAAAATGGATCTCATTTTGAGAGTTCTTACCAACAAAGATGCTGTGTGTCCAAATGTCTAACCTGTGTCTCAGAACTGTGACATTAAACCTGTCCTGCTAGGTTTACGGTTCCAAAGAATTCTGCTATTACCTCCTACAGATGAAGGACAAGTTCTGGCCTATAGAAGAAACAATCCAAAAGTATCGCATAGCACCACTCAGAAATAGAATCCAAGAAATTAATTGCTGTCTCCTCAATGGTAAACTTTGTCACAGGCTGTTCATGTTGTGGGATGCTGCTCAGAGTCGTTCCAGCTACACAGACTAAAGAGTTCTGCTCGGCTAGACAGACTGTAGACTTTTGCCTATGGAAGGTCCTGTACCATGGACATAGGAGAGCAGATTTGCTGGTATCAGCTGATTTTCACCTAGTTCATATGCTTTTAAGGCAAACAGACATTTTCACAAAGATGTACTGTTTGAAACTAAGTTTGCCCTTTGAAAAAGTGATGTTTTATAGAAATGTCTCTTCCCTGTGTGTGCAATACAGATTTCTTTCAAGAAACAAGTGAATGGATTTATTTACTCATTTTAGTCTAAAGGATGGCTCTTATGATGTCACTGTTGAAGTGTGGGCATTTCAAACTGCAGAGAAGGCAATTTCTGATCATGAGCTGATGAAAGCTCAATGTTATTTGCAAAGGGTTGTTAATTAACCAGTCGCTGGTTCTTGATGAACCCTGTTAACAGAAACATGATGAATTTTCACTGTGCAGAATACCTTTTAGTTTCAAAAGTGGTAACTGATCTGAAGCCTTCCATGCCACATGACTATGTCTTATAGAAATATTTAGAAACATTCTAGTTCCATATTGGAAAATAATTCAGTGATACCCCTGGGGTTACTAATGGAATCAAACGACTCACTATACATGTCAGGCAAATGCCATCTAACAGAATATTACATTATAATGCAAAGAAAAATACAACAGTGTAAACTGTAGCAGTCATCTAAAATGAGAGGTCACTACAAAGGTAGATCAAAATTTGCAGTTTGCTCATCTTATATTTCCTTCTTTCTGGCTGGATTTTTCAAACTGCTCAGATTAATGCTAGTCTCACACCTCTGAAGATGGAGAGAGAGAGTTGGTACATATAAATCCAGCATTACTGTGTGCTCTTTTTCTTATTTTATTATTTTATTTATTTATTTTACATTTGTTAACCGGGCTAGTCTAGCTGGATATATTTCCATTTTCAGTAGAGGTCCGGGGAGAAAAGCTCCACATATAGAGATCAGAGATATATCATGAGCTCAATTAACAGATTACAGGCTGGTAGGACTTAGACAATGAATATTGTTACCCAAACAAGAATAGGACTTAAACATTTCTAGACAATCTAAATGACATCATAATGAATATTATTACATAGTTTAAAACAAGAAAAAAAAAAAAAAAATGTAAGACCAAGGAAAGAGAAATGTACATTGTTACTAAAAAGGAAAGGAGTTTAACTTTCTGGACAATCTAAATAACCTCATATTGAACATTATTGCTTATTTTAACAGCAAGTAGAGAAAGTGGAAGACCAAGGAGGAAAGAGAAACAACAATAGAGAGAGAGAGTAGAGTTAAAAGAGATACAAGTTTACTGGAAAAGAGTCATAGCCAATAAGGAGGAGAGATGTATGAGAGAAGTATGTAGGGTGGAAGGAAGATTAGGGGAGAAAGGAGGAGGCACAACAGAATAGGGTGAGAAAAGAGGGTTAAGAGGGGAATCAACATTTAGTCAGGATTAGAGCAGGGACACATCCAGTGGCTTCTGAGGTATGTTCTGAGTTTTTGTTTAAACAGAATAGTAGATGGAATGGAAGTAAGTTCGGTAGGAAGTCGATTCCAGTGTTTACCTATGGAGTTTGAGAAGAGGGAGTCACCAGCTAGGTTATTAGATTTGGTTAGGGTAACCAGCAGTTTGCTAGATGAGCGGAGTGAGTTCAGATTAGCATATGGGGTTAAGAGGTTCTTCAGTTCTTTGAGCATGGAAGCCCAACAGCATGTTTACTGTAGACAAATAACTAGTGTCAAGCCAAATTGCTACCTGTACAGTATCTAAAACACTGAGAAACTTATTATAACCATGTAGGGAAGAAGTCATTTTATTTATTTATTTATTTGTAGTTTAACCGGGAAAGTCCATTGGGCCAGAGTGCGCCCTTTCTCAATGGAGGCCCGGGGAGAAAAGCTTATTGCACACACACAAAAAATATCAGCAATTAACACAATATTAATACAAGAAATTGTAGCGTCAACAATAACAGACTTATTACACATTTTTACACAATATAAAAACAGCAGGACTGTAATGGGTGCCATAGATTTTTGAACCATTGAGAGATAGTTGTAAGAGACAGAAGCAGGAGAACAGGAGGGATAGCTAGAATTTTGAGATTATATGTTTGAGTGTATTGTGGATATAGTAAGAAGTTTATGAGAGGTGGGAGCAGGAGCACTCCCACATAGAAGAGAGATAAGTGTGGAGTAGGGTCTTGAAGGTAGAAAGGTTCTGGGTAGTTTTTGTATGTGGGAAGGAAGTAAGTTACATTTCCATGCTAGTGAGAAGGATAATAGAAATTGGCAAGGAGTACGACAGGGTTTATACACTTCAAGAAGGTTCTGTTTATTGGATCTGAGAGATCAGTCAGGAAGGTGCATAGCAAGGATTGAGGAGAGGGAGAGGCACTGAGAAGGCCTGAAGAGGAGTTTATGGGCAATAGAGGGGTGAATGAAAGTGAGACAGTTGGGGAGCTCTAGCCAATTCAGAGAGTGTAAGGAGTCACAGTGGTGACAGGATGACTTGGAGCTTGTAGCAAACTTGGAGATTTTACTGTAGCAGGATGCCAGTTAGCTTTAAGAGCGGCTTGAAGGTTGGTAAGGATAGGTGCCCTGTACATGAGAGAGGGGAAGAGGTAAGTGGTAGTGAGGCTAGTTGAAGAGATTAGATAGAGGCTAGTTGTGGCGGTACAGCATGCCGAGTTTCTGGTGAGTTTTATGTTTGAAGGTGAATGTCAAACCTTAGATGTTCATCAATAAGAACTCCAAGCAGCTTAGTGTGGGGGACTACTTCAAATGGGTTATGTTTTAGCTTTTTATAGAGAAAGAGTTTGTCTATAGTGAAGTTTTTAGATGGGTTAAAAACCATAACTTTGGTTTTGGATGCGTTAAGGGCTACATGGTAGTTTAGCATCTAAACCTTGGTGCTACTAAAGGTGGTCTGAGTTACTTGCCTGAGCTTAGGGAAAGATTCAGCAGAGCAGATGATAGTAGAGTCGTCTGCATATTGGACAAGTTTAGCATTTGGGATGCAAGGATGGAAGTCCTTAATGAAGATAATGAATAATAAAAGGGCCTAGGGTAGAAACTTGGGGCACACCTGTGAGAGTGTCAAGGTAGGAAGAGGTACAGTTGTTCCATTTAACAGCCTGTTGCCTATTTGAGAGGTAACTGGAAAACCAATTGATAGTTGGGGAGGAGAGATTAAGGTGCAAGAGCTTTGACAATAGTCTGGTATGGGAAATGGTATTGAAGGCTTCGGCTAGGTCTTAGAAAAGGAAGGCCACAACATTACCAGAGTCTCAGGCATGGTTGATAATGTCAAGGAACGATAAGAGGGCTGTGGTGGTACTGTGGTTGGGTCTAAAACCATGTTGTGTAGGGGTCAGGAGATTATTCTCTAAGAGGTACGATAAGAGCTGTAGGTGAATACAATTTTCAAGGATTTTTGAGATAAGGGTGAGGATGGCTATGGGGCAGAAATTGGGGGATGTCAGTGTTGTTGCTTCTTTTGTGTAGGAGAATTATGAAGGCTTTTTTTCCAGAGGAGGGGTAGATAGGATTCTTGGATGGAATGGTAAATGAGAATAGAGATGGTCTATGTCTAGGTCTATGCCGTCTGCAGCTAACTTTAGAAAGTTTGATGGCAAGTTGTCAAGCGCATTAGAGTATGGTTTTAATTTATTGAGAAGTTTTTTTACAGTGTTAACAGGGATGGGTTTAAGGGAGAAGGGAGGGGGTTGGGTGGTATTGGTGGCAGAAGGAGAAGGGTTGGCGGAGACAGTTGAAGTTGTGAGAGAATTCTTAGGGAAAGATGTGGTGAGCTTGGCTATAGAGTCAAGGAAGAAGGAGTTAAAGTTAATGGCTATGGTATGATCTGAAGTGCTAGGGTTAGGGCAAGGGTCGTCTTTTCTGCCAGGATTAAAGGAGGGCAGTGATACTGCTCCAAAATTTCTTGGGGTTGGATTTATAATTATTTTGGAGTTTGAGTAGTAGGATTTATGGCAATATGTTTTTTTTTTAACTATGTTATGCAGTCGTTTATATTTGTTACGAGATTGTGGGGTTTTGAGCTTTTGGTGGAGTTTCCACAATTTATCATGGATGTGCATAAGCGTTTTAGTATCTTTGGAGAGCCATGGGGCAGTTTTTATTTATTTAAGTTTGATGACCGGGGAAGCCATAAAGAGCCTGTTTTCAGTGGAGTCCCGGGGAGAAAAGCTCCAAGACATTACATTTAAATGTTACAACAGAAAAAAGTACAGTTGTGTACCTACCATAAATGTAGATATTCGAGTGTATTCACTGTTGCAGTCATTTCACTTGGGTTATCTTGGGTTATCCTGCTGGCAGGCTACCCGCAGTCGGCCTGAATTCCAAAGTCTTGGTCCAGTGTCAGTTGCTGTCGCCTCTTCCCTGACGTCAGTGCACCAGGGGAATAAAAGATGCAGCCGACACCATTTTCTTCAGTTTTTCTTGCCCCAGATGTCAGGTGCCTCCACAATGTTAGGCTAAAAATTATGCCAATAAATATGCATGCACTAAAGTAAACATTTCCTTCATCTAACAGCAAATACACCACATAGGTTGTATAGGATAGAGAATTACAGATAAGTCCCAGCAAAGAAAAGGGGGATGGTGGGAGGGTAACCTGGACTGCAACAGTGAATACTCTCGAACATCTACATTTATGGTAGGTACACAGCTGTAGTATGTTCATCGTGTTTCACTGTTGCAGTCATTACACTTGGGTTGAATCCCAAAGCTGAGGTTGGGTGGCGGGATCTAAATAGGATTAGGAGGGGCTATAAGGCCCTGCAGAACTGCAGTGGCAAAGCCTGCTCTGGATTTAGAGTAGAGAGGTAAGTGGTAGTGCTTGGTAAAAGTGTGCACTGAACTGCAAGTTGCAGCCTCTAAAATGTCTTTGGTTGGTACTCCTCTGAGGAAGGCTGCCGAAGTGGCTGCTGCTCTGGTTGAATGTGGCCTAATGCCCTTAGGCACTGATTTGTTATGTTGTGCATAGCAGAAACGAATGCAGTGACCTATCCATTTTGAAATAGTCTGCTTAGAGACAGCTTTTCCTTGTGATCCTGCAGCATGTGCCACTAAGAGTTGCTCAGTCTTTCTGAAAGCTTTAGTTCTGTCCAAGTAGAAGCATAGCTGTCTATGTCCAAAGAATGTAGGAGTCTCTCACCCTTATTCTGAGGGTTTGGATAAAAAGTAGGCAAATGTTTGGTTAAGGGCCACACTGGACACTACCTTAGGCATAAATGTTGGGTTCGTCCTCAGAGAAACCCTGTCTGGATGGAAAATGATAAAAGGTTCCACAGCCATGAGTGCCTGTAACTCAGACTCGTCTTGCACATGTTATTGCTAGGAGCAGAGCTGTTTTCCATGATAAGAACTTTATCTCAGCTGTATTGGATGGCTCAAATGGCAGCAGTGTGAGTTTTTCCAAGACATAGTTGAGGTCCCATGCAGGTATTGGTGCTCTCCTTGGGGGTCTTATATTTTTGGCCCCGCTGAGTTACTGCCTTAGCAATGGATGAGAAAAAATAGGTGGTTCCATATTGTAATGAGATGAAATGGCAGAGGCATGGATTTTAATTGATGAAAAGGATAGGCCTTCGTCCAGCATCTCAGTTAGGTATTGTAAAATCTGAGGAATATTTGGTACAAACGTGTCAATTCCTTGTGCCTGATTCCAAACACAGAATCTCTTCAATTTTTCTGCATAAGATTTTCTGGTACTGGGCCTCCTGGCCTCCAAAATAACATCCATCACTGCTTCAGAGAGAGGTGTGTTCTGAATGGCTACATTATCCGCCATGCTGCCAGATTTGGGGTACTGAGTTGGCTGTGCAGGATCCAATTGTTTTGTTGGGTCAGTAAGTGAGGAATTAGAGGTAATGTCCAGGCTGGGCCTTGAGACAAGCTCTTTAGGATTGGGTACCAGTGCTGGCGGGGCCAATCTGGGGCAATCAGAATCATTTTTGGCTTCTCTTGACCTTTAGGAGTACCTTGGGGAGGAAAGGCAGAGGAGGAAAGGCATAAACTGTTAGGGTTTCCCAGCTGAATGATAGAGCATCCACTTTCCATGCTTGCTTGTGATAAGTCCTTGTGCAGAATCTCTGTAGTTGGCAGTTGTGGGGGGAGGCAAATAGATCTATGTCTGGGCATCCCCATTCCTTTGTTATCATGCTGAAGACATGGATCCGTTTCCAGTCATGGGGATCTGTGAGGTTTATGCTTAATTCATCTGCCAGAGTATTTATCTTTCCTGGCAGGAATTGTGCTTGTAGGTGTACTTGATAAGTGAATGCTGTGACCCACAAAGTCATGGCTTGTCTGCAGAGGGGGTAGGAATGTGTGCCTCCCTGCTTGTTTATGTACCACATGACTGTAGCATTGTCCGTCCTTATCAGTAGTTGTCCTGGATGACGTAGATCCTTGAAAGCTGTCAGGGCATTTTGAACAGCTAGCATCTCTTTTTGATTGATATGAAGATGCATTTGGCTTGTGGGCCATGTGCCCTGAATACATTTTCCTGCCATGTGGGCCCCCCAGGCATAATCTGATGCATCTGTTGTTATTGACTGCCTGGCTGTGGGTTGGTTGAATGGCTGTCCTTTGTTGTGGTGACAGGCCTGTGCCCACCATCGAAACTCCTGTTGCAGGCAAGGAAGGAGGGTAATTAATGTTTCCAGGCTGTGGCAATGTTGAGTCCAAACACTTTTTAGATACCACTGTAGTTTGCTCATATGCAGTCTGGCATATGGAATTAGCAGAATGCAGGATGCCATGAAGCCAAAAGCCTGCAGAATTTTTCTTGCAGATAACTGGGTCTTTGTTGCCAACATTTTGAAGTAAGAAGTCAGTTGCCTTTGTTTGTCTGGCGTGAAATAAGCCATCTGGACAGTTATATTTAAGCTTGCACCCAGGAATATTATCTCTTGAGAGGGTACTAGTTTTGATTTCTTTTCGTTTACTGTGTACCCTAGTCAAATTAATAATCTTTTTACAAACACCAGATGTTTTAATAGAATGTCCCTGTTCTCTGCTTGAATAAGGCAGTCGTCCAAGTAAGGATATATTTGAATTCCTCTTTCTCTGCAAAATGCAATTACTGGTGCCAGGCATTTTGTGAAGACCCTGGGCGCAGAATTGGTAGTGCATTGAGCCAGCTATGAATGTGAGGTATCTCCTGCAAGACTGTCTGATTGGTACATGCAGGTATGCCTCTTTTAGGTCCAAAGTTACAAGCCAAGCCAAGCCTTCTTGCCCAGTATGGGCAGAAGCTGCTGCAGAATCAACATTTTGGAACGTCCAGAAAAGTGTTTAGAATAGACAGGTCCAGTATTAGTCTCCAGGTTTTGTCCTTTCTGGGTACCAAGAAAAGCCTTGAGTAAAATCTTTGTCCCTGCACTTGCTGTGGTACTTGCTGGATGGCTCTCATGTCCATGAGGGATGAAACTTGTTTGTGCGCCTCTGCCCATTGATTGTATGGCAGGTCTGGCATACCCTTTTGCCCTTGGCAGGGTGTGAAAGTGGAACCTGTAACCCTGGGACACTATATTCAAGACCCATTTGTCCTGGGTGATCCTGTGCCAATTTTGAGAAAAAAGTGCTAGTTTTCCCCCCAAGGGGGCTGCCAAAAGATAAGTGCTTGGTGCTGGTAGAGGAAAGTCATTGGGACTGTTACCTGTATGGCTGTGATTTGTCTTCTCCGCTTTTAAAGGTAGAAGCGCCCTACTGTTTAGGCCTGTATGAGCCCTGGGGCTGGGATCTGCCTCTGGGGCGTCTGTACCTGCCTCTTTATAGCCTGTCTGACATTGGAAAGGACCAGTTTTTTGTATGCCAGTTCCTGCTAAATCTGGGTGGCTGCACCTGTAAGAAATCCTTTACTGTTTGCATAGATTTCGTCTTGTCCTCCATTTTCTTCAACACCTCCTCTGCTTTAACACCAAATAAAGTATCATGCTGTAATGGAGCATCTAATAATTTTGCTTTAACATGATTAGGCAGATTCTGTTCCTTTAACCAAGCATGCCTCCTAATGACAGAACCCGTAACTGCGGCCCTGCAAGAGGCCTCCAGAGAATCAAAACCACATTGCAATGTATGATTTCCCACTTGTTCAGTTGCATGCAATAAATCCTGCATTTCCTTATTTTCTGCACAATCAGAATTAGTCAACATTTTCTGTTTAAGCAGTGACATTAAGTATTGCTGATATTTAAGCATATGAAATTGACAGTTTAAAGCCCTCACAGCCAAAGTAGCAGAAGTGTAAACCTTTTTTCCCCCCATCTGTCTAGTGCCCTTGAATCCCTATCAAAGGGAATAGGGTTTTTTGCAGTTGAAGCCTTGACCCCTTTGGGACCCTGAGAAATGGTTTCTGGGTCAGCAGCAGGGTTTTTATAAAGAAATGAATCCGGAACCCTGAAGTATCTGTCTGGTTTAACAGGGGCAGGGGGTAGAGTCAGGGGAAAAGGCCGGACTCTGAAAATACATCAACCACAATGTCTACCACAGGGGGAATAGCAAGAGGCCTGTGCTGAGGTAGTAAAAGAAAATCTCTAAGCCTTTTCTTTGATTCTGAGTAGTCTTGGCTCTCCCAGTGGAAGTGCTCCCTCATGGTATGCAGGGTTTCCCCAAAAGAATAATCCTCAGGAGGAGAGGCAGAAGGGATAGATTATTCAGCATCAGAATCCTCATAGGGAGGAAGAGAGTATTCCTGGTCAGAGGAAATGGAAACCTGATCTGAAGATTCATGTTCTGTCTCTTGCCTAGGCCTCTTATAAGGAGGGGGATGGGAACCCCTGATCAAGGTCATTAGGTCTTCGTCCATTTTGAGCATCTGTTTTTTAGGCATGGACGTCTGTCCAGGAGAATGCTGTACTTGTTTCTTTGTCTTTAGAGCTGCTTTAGTCTTTGCCTTTGAAGCTGAGGTTGGCTTAACATATAACTGTGTAGGTCTGAAAACACCCTCAGAAGCCGATGCCTGCTCAGCGGCTCCGGACCCATCTGAGGGGATAGTTTCTGAGTGTCCAATACCTTGAGTATCCAGAGGCCTAGTTGGCTCTATGTGGGAGTCGGCAACAGCCTGTGGCTCTGAGGCAGCAGGCATCAGGAGCTGCGAAAGCGCCTCATTAAGAACCGGCGACTGGCTTAGCGATAGCCTCGTCGGTTTTGGACCTTGGATGCCTGTCCTTTTCTTTTTCCTTGCGCTTTTTGTAAACTCCGGTTGTTTGGCTGTTCTGATGGCATTATTTAATTGAATCTTCGGCCAAAGTAATGAAAGGCAAAATCGTACAGACGCTTAATAGTGCGTTGGTTAAATCTAGCGCAAAACCAACAGCTAGCAACATTGTGATCAGGGCCTAGGCAAGGAATACAGTAAGAATGAAAATCCTTAGGAGGCATTTGCTTCCCACAAGAAATACAATTGTTAACTTTTTCTGACATCGGTCTGGAGCAAGAAAAAAAAGATTCCCCAATGGGGTACTTAGCTTTAATGAAGACTTCGGATCTGAAATTAGTCTCTAAAAATCTCAGGAGTCGGCCGACCAGCACTTGCGAATTGCTTTTGCTTCGGGCACCACGCGCCAAGAAAGACTAAAGAAAATGACGCCGACTGCATCTTTTATACCCCTGGCGCACTGACATCAGGGAAGAGGTGAGAGCAACCAATGCCGGACCAAGACTTTGGAATTCAGGCCGACTGCGGGTAGCCTGCCAGCAGGATAACCCAAGTGTAATGACTGCAACAGTGAAACACGATGAACATCAATAGTTCAAACAGAAAGGTTAAACATTAAGTTATAAGACCTTAGTAGATTAACATTTAAAAATATAGTTACTCTTTTAGTTCTCAAAGGGGCAAAGCTATTTAATACATTGATGAACAAAGAAATGACGTAAGTAACAGCACTGTAGAGGGGAAGAATTTTCAGAGGGTTCCAGTTCATTTATTTTGAGCGGTCTGAGAAGGACTGAGTATTAAAGTTTGTGAGGGTGCAGGTTGTGATGGAGTTATGTTGTAGTTTTAGGGGGAAGGGGAGCGAATTGCAAAAGCAGGTAGTTGGTCACTTAGGGAGTTGGGCAAGACACCACTGTCAGAGATGTTGTTGGGGTGGGAGACTAATATCCAATCCAGAATAGTGCCTGAAGAGTAGTCTTTAGTGGGTCGGGTAGGGAAGTTAATTAATTGAGAGAAACCATATAGGTTTATACTATGGGAGGTAGTGGTTGAGTGTATAGAAGACCAATTAATATTAACATCTCCTAGAATGATTGTTTCATTACAAATATTTGCGGAGAACCAAGAAAGAATATCTTCAAGGATGGAGATATTGTTTCCAGGCAGAATGTATAGGGCAGCTATGACTATGTTTTTATGTTATTAATCTTTAGGAGGGCCAGGGTTATTTTGGCTATGGTGAGTTGGGGTATAGGGCATTCCTGTTAAGACAGGAGGAAAAAACTATGGTTACACCACCTCCTTTCTTATTGGTTATGTCATTTCTAATAATTTTGTAGTTGGGGGGGGGGGTTATTTCAAAGTCGTTTAGGTGAGGCTTGAGCAGAGTTTCGGAAATGGACAGAATATCAGGGTGGTTATGCGACAGCCATGCATGAAAGTTGAGTAGTTTGTTACAGAGGCTTTGGGCATTAAGAGTAGCTAAGAGGAGGGACTTGTGGGAAGTGAGTGAAGGAGGTGGAGTGGAGATGATCTTATGGCTGGCAGGGGGTCTGGGATTAGGGTGAATGCCCCCAGAAAGCAGGACAGATATTAGGTCAAGAAGTAAGGATAGTAGTTCTTTAGAGGCCCTAGAATTTGAGGTGAGGGGAATAAAGGAGTGATAGGGAATATGAGAGGAGGGGTTTGTTTTAGAGGTCACAGGGATCTTTCTGTTAAATAGGAGACAGTTATTGAATTGACAGAGGTGAGGAGAAATGTAGGCTAAATAGATGGGTTCTTTCTTGGGGTGGGAAGAGGTTGTGTGAAGGGGTGGGGAATATGAAAATTAGGGAGATAGAAGAATAATGAGTAATGAATTAGGTGTAGTGTGCATAGCTGGTATACAGGTTGTGATGGGGGTAGGTTATGGCATAAGAGGGAGTGGTAGTAGTTGACCAGGTGTAAGTTGTAGTGCAGTAAAGGGGGTTTGGTAGTTGGAAGGAGGAGTGAAACAGTTGAATGTAGGTGGAATAATTAATAACAGGGAGGAGAGGAGCATGCAGAGAGGGAGGTTAGTGTGTAGCGTTAACAGGCTGTAATGAAAAGAGGGTGTGGTTTTGTGGTTATAAAGCTAGAGACAGTGGGGATGGGTGGTAATCGGGGGCCAAGTAAGGGAGCGGAGTGAGCTCGGAGTGAACTGGGGGCAGGGTAGGGGAGCGGAGTGTGCCCAGAGAGAAGCAGAAGTGAATGGAGTGGGGTAGATCCCATTGCAGAGTAACCGCAACAGAAACAATCAATGCACAGAAGGCAAGTCAAGGTAAGGTCTGAAAAGGTTGAAAGGCACTAAAGAAAGAAAGCAGCAGTGAGGAAGGGAAATAGCAGCAATATGGTAGTAGAATGGTGGGAAAAGACACACAGATAGGTGGAGGTGCAACAGCAGGAGCAAGGGAGAAGAGGGGAAAAAATGAAGACAAAGATACTGTCAGCCACCAGAATTAAGGATGAGCAACAAGGGACAAAAAAGACAACATTTGTGGCATACAACAGGGGCAGAGAGGGAAGCAGAAATGAAGAGGTCCTATCTGAGAGAGGAGTGTGGCAATGGCTTTGTCTGAGAGGATCAGGGGGACATCTAGACTCTAAATGATGGGCTATAAGCACGTGGCTACAACAAACCTGGATGTATCAGCAGTTATGAAAAGGGGGAGAGAAGGAAGATTACCTGAGCATGGTGGTGTGCATACAGCCTTTTCTAGGGTAGTACGTGTACAATTAAATAATCTAGGAGGTGAACATACTTTAAGTTAACAAGAGTTTGAAGAGTTACAGCTAAAGCAGGGGGTAGGGCCTCTGGAGTGATCCAACATGGTGGCTGTTTAATTAGCTGGCTCTGTAAATATTGGCAATAACCCTAAGGAATAAGGAAAAAGAGTAGGATTAACTATTAACCGTAGAACGCAGTTGGGAATATACGAGTAAATACCAGAAGGCAGAGGAAAGAGAAGGTGATCTCAGCTTACTTTAAACTAAGGCTGCTGTTCGATTAAAGAAATTTAATCATAACCGCTTGATTAAAGTTTTTAAGTAAAATTAACCGAGTATCAATCAAACTTTTTTCCTTCAAACATATTACTCTAGCATTTTGATTGCTTCTAACGCTGTATAAAAAATAAGATAAAACAAGACACTGATGTTGTGACTTGCTTTATTTTTTCAGACACTTGCTTAAGCCGACCGGTTTATTTACACTGTTTGGTTCAAGGGATGTTCTTTTTTACTGACAACATATCCAGACACCGAAAACAAGCATTCACGAGGGATAGTAGTGGCTGGGGATGCTAAATATTTTCTGTCTAAATTAGCCAGGATTGGATAATTGTCCTCATGTAGCTTCCACCACTGCAGTGGATTAGAGCCAATGTCAATTTATTTTTCAAGTCTGTATCACTCAACACCTGCTTTCTCAGAGGAGGAGGAGGAGAGAGGCATTAGTGGCTCATCTTCAGAGTCTGATGAAGGTTCATGCATTTGCATTCACTTTCTGTGTGGTTCTTCTTCTTGTTGATGTTCATCATGTTGATCAGAATTTTCCACAAGAACTTCTAGCTCTTGTCAAACCTGGTCTCTTTTATCCTTTTGCAAGCATTAAAGATTTTTGAAATGTGGGTCCAGATGTGGCAATGAATTGCTACGATGACATTTAAACTATTTACTGCAAAATTTGCAGACCACAGTATCACTAGTTTTAAAAATAAACTTTCCATTCAAAATTGTTCTTTCACCTTGGTTTCCATTTTGAACCAACTTCCATTTATCACTCACAAAAGGAAGACCAGAAACAACATGGGAAGCGATCAAGTGAATTTGACCCCGATGACCTGCGACTACAATAGACAGATTCATTTGGTGCTGCTTACTTAAAGCGTGAACCCAGGTCAAATTATTCTGGAATTATATAACGCACCGGTGACACCTTTTCTATGTTCCATAATCAACTCTTCATTATCTGTATTACTTCCAGATATTTTTGCTTATACTACAGGTTCATAGATGTTTACTAGTTACTCAAATTAACCGGGAATTAAATAACGCATGTAGGTATTGCATTAAAAAAATGTAATCACACAAATTTTCAATGGGTTAATCGGAAACGTTAACAACAATTAATCCGCAGCCCTACTTTAAACCAGACTATCAGTCTCCCAGTTTTCTTTCCTGAACCAGAGAACAGGGGAGAAAGGATTCTTCACTCAGGCAGCTCAGACAACACCTAGACAAAACTCAACCTTTTGGGAAAGTTGACCAGCTGTTTGTTTCCTAAGAACATTAGTGGAAAGGACAACCTGTAACAGATCTGACTATTTCTACACAGTTATCTCAAGCTATTACTTTTTGTTATTCTCACCATAGTAAGCCATTTGCATGCACGGTTACAGCTCAGTCAACAAGGACAGTAGCTTCTTTGGTGGCTTTCTAGAAAGGGGTGAACTCTAG